>NC_041232.1:1425023-1450023 GCF_002837175.3 Physeter macrocephalus | reverse complement strand
CAGGAGGAGCCTTTCAGGTCAAGGCAGACGTGCACCCCGCTGAGGTGGGCCGCAGCCCAAAGGTCCCCTCATTCCCGGGGCTGCCTGCCAGCACCGCCAGCCCATCACAGCCATCGTTCTGGGCCCCACGCCCCGCCCTGCCAAGCTGCAGGCCCCGGGAAGCAGGACGCCAACACTCCCGCTTGCCGCGGGCCTCTGTGGGGGGCGGCCATGACGGGGTGGAGGGCCACACAGGCCTGTGTCCTGGCAGCCCCCTCCCCAGGGCCCTGACTCACCTCCACACGCTCCTCTCCATGGCGAGCCACGGCCTCCTCCTCTGACAGCCCCACACAGCCATACTCCAGCGGTGTGAAGACCGTCGTGGGAACCTGGAGGGTGGACCGGGATAAGGCACCAGAGTGAAGACCTCACTGGGGTACGCCCGTCCAGGCTAGTCCCTGGAGGGGCGACCCCCTCTCTTGTTCCCGGGCTGCACCTCACACACAGGCACACAGGCACACGCACACATGCACATGCTCACACACACAGACACACGTGCACCCCCAGAACGAGCTGCAGCTCCCGCAGGCTGGAAGTGGCGTCTGAAGAGGAGGGGCACTCACGTTGTCATAGTCCATCAGGTCTGAGGACCGACTGCAGAGCCGCTGGGCTAAAAGCCTCCCGGCCATGATAGCCGTGGGCGTCAGCTCTGGCCGCCCCTGGAAGGTGGGAGCACGGAGTTACTTCAGCTTGACCCTCAGTGGGGGTACCGCCTTCCCAGTGGGGCGTCTCCCCCAGACGCATTTTGCCTCTGCTTGTTCCCACACGCTCCCCTCTGTCCTGCTCGGGGGAGACACCTGTGGTCACGGCCCCTTCCCTGGAAAAGGGGGTGAGCCACTAACGAGCCCGGCCACACCGGCCACACCGCCCGTACCCACTTGTGACTTCTCTCAGAACCCCTTCTTCATGTCAGTGCCTTTGCAGAGCTGCCCCCACAACAAAGCTCAAAAGGGACCCAGCCACCATCTACCCGTTCGCACTGACAGATTCTGGCTAAGACGGGCCCTGGGAGCAGCAGTGGGCTCCCACATGCAGCTTGTCCGGCACGTCAAGCCCATTACCGAGCCCAGATCGGACACCGTTCCATGGAGGCCTCTGCCCCAGGGTGTGTCCTGCCGGGGAGCGGGGGGTGGCACAGCCCCCGTGTCCCCACACGCATCGGCCTGGGGCTGGCTGCCAATCACCCCTGCAGCAGCAGGAAATGCAGATGTTGTTTGACATTCCAGAAATGAATGGAGATCGGCAGTGATAAAGTGCGTAGGCAGCCCGTGCATTCCACCGACCTGACTAAGGGGGACACAGCCCACACGGCACACGAGGTCTCCCTGAACCACGGCCTCCCCTCGCCAGACCCCTGGGGGTTAACGCTTCTTGCTGCTCAGAGTGACCTTTCTGAGGGAGCAGGCTGAGTGTTTTAAGACACAGCACTGCCCAGCTAAGTGGCCAGGTCCCCAGGGCAGCGAGCAAGCGTGAAGTCTGGTCCACACCAATGGGTCGACTAGGTGGCCAGATGACCCAGTGCGGGGAGCGGCTGGAGCTCTGACGCACCCAGCGGGCTGTCCCCATGGTCACGACACAGGGGTCTGTTTCCCACGCAGCATCTCACGAGCCTGGGTTCATGGGGGGGCTCGAGGCTCAAGCGGCAGCCAACTGGCTCCCATCTGAGCACTGGCCATGGCAGAGGCGGCCCCTCTGGTACAATGGGGACACCGGGGCCAGGCTGTAGTGCAGGACAGACTGTCTCCAGATGAGCAGGCTGGCCCTTCGGGAAGAAAGGGAGGCCCAGCCGTGCATGGCCTCCCCGCCCCGCCCGTCTCCACGTGTGTGCCAGGCTCTCTGGAAGCCCCCCACCTATCGTAAGCTGCAGCAGAGGCTGGGGAGGCTGAGGGAGGGGCGGTCCCACAGCATCGATGACGACTGCCATCTTTCTGACCCCCACACTGAGCATCTCCTGACACCTGAAATAGCTCATTTGCTCGTCATCTGTGACTGTGATAGAACATCACCTCCACGAGGGCTGGGACCTCTGTCTGTTCCTGCAGTGACCCCAGAACCCAGAAAAGTGCCTGGTGCTCAGTGTGTGAAGAAAGAACGTAAACTAACACCACTGTGGGTTTCACAGCACCCCCAAACTCATGTCCCCCCAGAACCTCAGACCGTGCCCTCCTGGGAAGTTGGGGTCTTTGCAGGGGTAATTAAAGTGAAGATTGACGTGAGGTCAGCCTGGATTCAGGCGGCCCTAAACCCAGGGGCAGGCAGGCCCCAGAGGAGATGCTTGTGAAGACACCCGGGGCCTCAGAAGCTGGACCTGGCGAGGAGGGTCCTCCCCAGAGGAGGAAGCGCAGCCCTGACGCCTTGACCTCAGATTTTGGGCCTCCAGAGCAGGAGGGAACAAATTCTGCTGTTCTGACCACCCAGTTCCTGGCGCTTTGTGGCGGCACCATGGAGAGGCCTGCTAGGTCTGGGGGCCCAGCCTATGATTGGGACCCTGCCCTGGCTGCCCTCCTCGGGACGCGATGCACGCGTGCAGGATAGGCCGACTGATCCTGAGGCACTGGGGCCCATAGCTGAGCAGCCCCCGGTGTTGCTGGGCCCGTAAGGGGGGCCACTGACCGATGCCTCCCAAGTCGGGCTCATGGGGGTGCTGACTGCCCAAGGTCAGAGGTAAACCGAGGCCAGGAGGTCGAGGCCGCTCCGTGGTATGCAAACAGACACCATCCCTCAGAGCTGACCCGTGAGGAGCTTCACGGCAGGATCTGCGGATGGTGCCCCCTTGTCTGCCCGCCCGTCCACAGAGAGGAGGAGCATGGAGGTGGGGGTGATGCCAAGTCCTCCTGGGGCTCAGCACAGAGCCCGTGTGAGCCACAAGGCGGGGGTACAGGGTCGGGGGATGGGGTGGGGGGAGGCAGCAGTGCAGGCCGTACCTCCGCCACGTCTCCGATGGCATAGATGTGGGGGACGGAGGTGGCTTCCTGGGCGTCAACCAGGATCTTCTGAGTGTTGGGGTTGGTACGCACACCAGCCTTCTCCAAATTCAGACCTCTGGTTTCTGGAACTCGGCCTGAAGGACACAAAGAGCAAGGCTGGGAGGTTTTCATTAGTGGTTCTGACCGAGATTCCTTGTTTTATTTAAAACCCTTCTCGGAATGTCCACTTAGAATTGGTAAGACATCAAGCACCAACAGCGCCAAGGGCCTCAAACACACGCTCACACATGTATGTACGTACACACATACGTGTATACACGTGCACACACAAACACCTGCATAGAGACTCAATGAAAGGATGGAGCAGGAATGGGGAGGAAATGGGGTGGATGGAGAGTCAGCAACAAGACCCTCCTAAACGCATTCTATGATACAGACCCTCCTAAACACATCCTCTGATACAATTTTGTTTCTTTATATCATATACACAGTTTATACGTATACATATTCAAAAAGTAAAATTAAACGTGGAAAAAAAATCCCTATAACCCGTAAACAACCTAAAACAAAGGGGCCTATTGTAACAGAACACGTGGAAAGACAACTCGGGAGACCCTGAGAACCCACGTTGGAACTGTACCTCCGAGGGTCACGTCCCCACAAGTGAAGATACTAACAGGTCCTACATGTCACTCAAAGAGGATGATTCAAACTTGGTAACATCAACTTTGAATTGGAAATTCATGATTTTTTAAAAAATACAAGGCTTCTGGCTCTGACCACAGAAAGGGTGTAGAAGCAGCAGCAACGAAGGGTGATGTGCCCCCAGCCCCAGACTGTGATCCCTAAGCGCCCCCTGCCGCCGCTGAAGGGGCCGGACTCCAAGGGGCCAGGTACCCCAGGCCACATGGTAGAGTGATGGACGGGAAGGATCAGCACGGCCGCAGGCTCAGCCCGACAGGACCTTGCAGCCTCTGAAGGCATCAGCCCAAGGGGAAGTCGGAAACAGGACCCAGGCCTCACAGACACTGGGGTCCCATCCCCTGTGTGCATTTCCCGGCAGGGGTGTCTCAGGGTCCTCACGTGGCCCCCCGGGCTGGCCTCCGCCCCCACCAAGACACCCCTCCTGCAGCTTGTGCGAGGCAGGACGGCGCTCCACGTGGGTTTACCTCTCTCTGCCACCAGGCTGTGGCCTCGTGTCCCCACATCTGGCAGCGGCCGTTCCCCCGGCACCCGTGGCGCGCGAGCTGACCCAAAGGAGGCAGACAGTGTGCACGACCTCGCCCCCCCCACTCCCCGGGCAGCCCCAGCTCCGAGACCTCCAGGGCCTGCACTACACACCCACCCATGCTTGCAGGCAGTCAGCGCACGAACCCTACTCTTGGGGGAGAGGCCAGGAGGGGCAGTGCCAGGCACTGCCGGCTCCGTGTGCTCACAGCCTGGGCCCCGTCACAGCTGAGCTGCCTCACCACCCTTTCTCTCCCGGTTCAGATGATGCGGCCTCGTCGAGCCAGGGCGGCAAGGGCCGCTCTTCCTGCCCGACCCCAGGGGGGCAGCGGGTGGCCCCCATCACCGTGGCTGGGGGATCCCGACGGCAGGACGCATGGCTTCAAAGACACAGTTCCCACAGCTTCCACGGCTCAGGCCCCAGAGGTCAGGCGGCGGCTGGTGGAGCCCAGGGACGGGAGCCTTAAGTCTCCAGCTGCTCTCCTGGCGGGAAGTCAAAACACAGGCTCAGCTAAGCCTGCTTCTTGAGCCGATGGCTCCGGCCTCTGCATTCAGCTCGGCCCCAGGAATTGGGGGCTGAGGGCTAGCGCCCTTCGCCATCAGATTGGACACAGGCAGTGCAAGGCCAGGAGGGCCCCACCTTCTGACAGCACCAGTACTGGCCCTATGGTCCTGATGGAGACCCATGAGTGCAGAGTGGGACCTGCCACCTGCCCAGCATCCTGCCAAGGCGCCTAGGGACCCAGTGGGCACCTGGGAGGGGACTGGACTGTGATCCCAGAGAGGAAGGAGCTGGCCCCACAGGCAGGACTGGAGGGCATGGGCTTAGTGGGTGACAGTCCCTTATGCAGGGGCTCATAGCTCAGTCCTCAGGTTCCTCCCCAGGCCCCAGGGCCCTGCGCCTCCCGGTGACACTCTGGGCTGGAGCTGGAGAGTCTGAGGGCAAAGCCGGCAGCACTTGGACCAGCTGCTCTGACGCCGGCCACGCTGTCCCGGGTTCTCCCCTGCACCCCTGCCTGGCTGGTCACAGGAGGTCAAGAGTGCTTCCTCCTGCGCCTGTGGTAACCATGGTAACTACACACCTTGCAGATGCCAGCAAACCATATCCCAGATCCCGAAGGAAATAAAGATAAATTTGAAAGTAGTAACAGGAGACAGTAACATATGCTGGAGTTAGGTGGCCTCTGCAGTCTATTTTGAAGCCAGGATTTTTTAGGACGTTCTGCGTACGTGAACTTGGAAAGTATGTGGGATGTGTGAGCCAGGCCACTGGTAAAAAGAATGGATGGTTGATGGGGGCTGGGGGGCAGTACAGTGAAGAACAGGCCGCATGCAGCAGGCACTCCACTGACGCTTCCAGAATGAACAGTGAAGGAAGGGAAGGGCTGGAGCAGGCAAAGCCCCAGGGGCAGCCGCGGGCACTTCAGGGCTTGGAAGCTGGGCCTGGCGGGTGAGGCCTGGGGTGGGCAAGCCCTCGACAGGGGTCACACAAGCAGGGACAGGCCCACACCCTCTGCCGCGCTGCCCCCTCATGCTCAGAGCAGGGGGTCATGCCTTCCCTTTCAGCTCAGGCCCAGAGCCCCAGAGGAAGGTGGAGAATGGGTGTGGGGTCCGGGGGGGTACCCAGTGGCTGGTCACTCGGGCGCCAGCTCAGGCCCAGGCTGGGCTTACATGGCAACGGTCACGTCGTCCTCCGACCGCCTCCCTCGCACCTTGTGTGTAGGTAGTGCTCCTCCCATGATTGGTGGAGGCCCGTCCCGGTCACCCTGCAGGTCACGGTCACACACTGCCTTGTCCGGCACGTGGGCTGCCTGCTCCTCGCCCTGCATGGGTTGGTGGGCCCCCAGGATGAGGATGGCATCCTTAGGGGGGCTTCGGGGCGCAAGCAAGGCTGCCCCCTCCTCAGTGGCAGTGGGCTCTGCTCATTTGCAGGGCGGTGGAGGGGGGACTGTGAGGACTGAATTTGCGCTTCTTTGACTACTAGTAAAATTCGGTGTTTTTTTGGCCACACGTTAAATTAGCTGTGTCTCCTCTTGAGAATGTCCGATCCTGCCCTTTTCATTCATTTATACACATCCTCGTGATTCTCTTGCCTTGTAAGAGTTTCTTCCTTAAAACCCGCGTGACTCGCTGCCGTGCTTACTACAAATGACGAGAGCACTAGAACTCCACGTACGAGCAGACACCCGGGCCTCCTTGGAGGCGATGTCCACACACCCTGCCCTTGGAGCTGCCCCTCGCCTGCTGGCTGGAGTCCCTTGGGGGGACTGTGTGAGCCCCGGTGCCTCGAAGCTGGGATGGCCCTCCCTCCCAGCGCCGACTGCCCAGGACACCCAGGGCAGCGTGGCGCCCGAGAGCACTTGGTGCGGCCGGGCCAGTCCAGCCTCCTCTGGTTGCACTGGGAGAACCACCAGCTGGTCATGGCTACCTGTTCTGCAGCACACGGGGACGCAGACAACCAGACACACGTCCTCTCACGTGCCCCTTGCCTCCCGTTACAGGAAGACGGGCGTTCCCTCCAATTTCACGCCTCCTTGGAGCACACTTCCCAAAGAGCAGGGGGATCGTGTAACGAGGGAAGATTTAAGTGCCGGCAGGAGTGTGAAAGGTGAGCACGGGCTGTGGTCAGACAGACCGCAGAAAGGGTGCACAGGCAGCCCGGGCAAAGTGCCGGGAGGCAGGGACCCACCCTGGGCGACCCTCCCAGGGGGCACAGCCAGGCCACGGTGGGGTCCCCACCTAAGAGAACACAGCTACACAGGGGTCTCCCGCAGCCACAGCAAGACGTGGTCCCAGGGAACAGGCCTGGTAGCCTTGGCCCGAGGCTGGCCCAGCCAGGCTGCATCTGCACTCAGACTACCAGCTCCCCCCCCAACCTCCAAGAGGCGGCCCTGGACGGAGAAGGGGCCCCGGCTGCAGTCATCCTGGGCACCTCGGGCCCCCATCACTGTGCCCTCGGGCCCGAGGGCTTCAGTGTGGTCGTTGGGTGCAGTTGGGAAGCTGGCCTCCAGTCCTGAGCCAGGTCTCACGAGCTCCCTTTCCCCACGTTTGAGGCTCAAACGTGACGCAGGTAAACGGCAATGGCTTTTTGCTAAGACAAAGCCTGAAGAAGAGGAGATGGCTTCAGGGGCTGACTACCCCTGCCTTGTCTCGAGGCAGGCACTCTGGACCCTGTAACAGCGGCCACCTGGGTGGGCTCTTCCAACTTGGGCAGGGCTCCTGTGGCCCAGGGATGGACGTGCCAGAGCCTTCATCCTTCCCTGGAGGCTGGAGATGCTGAGGGGCTCGGGACGGTTTCAGCTCCTGGTTTTTCCGAGGCCATGGTGCTCCAGCCATTCTTTAAAACAAGAGGAAGCTACACGGAAGCTGAGGGTTCCTGCTCGGAGGTGTCCACTCAGGGCCAGCCAGTCCTGCTCCTGCCCCCCCACCCCCCTCGCCACAGCCAGGCTCCAGGCCACAAGTGGTTAACTGTGCGGGTGAACACGAGCCTGCGGCAGGCGGGCTGACTGTCTTCACTCAGCACCGTAATCGGCACATCTGCAGACAGGAAATCCTCCTCCTGCGAGTTCCCAGCCTGTTATCTAAGACACCTGGTGTGGGTGGGTGATTCACAGACAAACAATGAGCCGGCCCCCTGCACAGCAATTAACTGCTTTAGCCGCTAATGTGTTTAATCCACCACGTGGAGATCAAGGCTGCACCGAGGAAGAGGCTGGCAGACTGCAGGGCCCACGTCCCATCCCTGCATCTGCGAGCCTCGTCGGCTGTGGCCAAGGCCGTCCACGTGGACCGTCCACAGGGCACGAGGCGCATCTTTCCCTTTTCATTTTTAACACATCAAGTCCAGCCGGTGTGGATGCAGCACTGGCGTCTGGGCAGACCTACGGTCTGCGAGCTCTCTGCCTCCTCAGCCGTGCCGCCCAGGTCGTTGTATTTTGACCTCCAGGAGCACCCTTTGTTGCAAGTAGAAATAACGCTTGGTTCAAGGCTTACCTGGTAAATGGGCGGAGAACATTCCCGGTTGTTAAACTGGGAAATGGTTCCTGAATGTTTACAAAACCCGGCGGGAGCAGTGGCCCCGCCAGCACTTGCCCGTGCAGACCCAGGAGGCATGCCAGGAACCCGCCACCGCAGCGCCGCCACGGAAAGCAAGGTCAGAGGCCAAGGACTGTGAAAAGCTTCCACCCCCAGCATCAATCACGCCCGGCAGACTGTCTGGGGGATGCTCTTTTTGAAAATACAGAAAACAAAACCAGTTGGGGAGGGCTCCCGGGGCCTTGCCTGCCGCCCACCAGGGTCGTCTGGACGCTGGGAGGACCCCGAGGCTTTCCGAGGGCCTGGCCCCTCGCCCTCTGGCTGCCGCCAGCAGCGTGGGCTCAGCTGATGGCATCTGGGTGCAGGCCCGCGCCTCAGTACAAAGGCGTCGGGGACCAAGCGGGAGGATGGGGCGCGAGTGGGAGGGGGAACCAGCCACCTCGCCAGTTAGAACGGATTTTAAATTAATAACCATCAGTTTCAGTTTCTGGGTCTGAGTAGCGTTCATCAAAATAAACCTACGTAACATTTACTTTTACAATTTGGTCGAGAACATCTCCTCTGGTAATTTAGCGGATCTTGGTCAAGAGGCAGTAAGTTCACTCCGGGGCATTTCAGATCTTTGCCTTGTTCCTCAGAAGTGAATCGCTGACTCCTCCGGAGTTTATTTCATTTTCTGATTTCCCACTACTCTGAGCATCTCAGCTTCTCAGAAGTACACTGCTGCCTGGGCCCACTTCAGGGGACGCGGGGGTCTGGGCAGCCGGGGTGGACAAACGCTGGGGGACAGGCCCTCTGAGGGCTCGGCACACTCGCCGAGTGCTGTGGAGCGGGACGACAAGTCTGATGGCCACACGGACTCAGAGCCCAGGCCCAGACGGGGGACGAGTGACCGGGCTCAGCACGAAGAGACCCACGGGCTGGAAACACGGGAGGACGAAGACACTGACCGTCCCTACGTTTAAAATGCAAGTTGACAGATCAGGAAAAAGGGTCCCAAGCCCACGGGCCGCAGGCACCAAGGCAGGTGGGTGTCCGGCAGGTGAGCCCACACGCCCTCGGGAGCAGGACCTGCAGCCCCTCTGTGGGGAGCCCCTCGCGGCGCCTGCACTCTCTGCTCCACCCTCAAAGCCCATTCCTCTCTGGGCTGACCGTCCCGGCCCTGGCAGGGGCCCCCCACATCCACTCTCCCCTTCTCCGTTGGGGGCAGCCGGGTGCAGGGAGGGCCCAGCCTGGGAGGGAGTGTGCCCGACAAGGTCACCAACAAGCCGTTTCTGTGTGGCCACGCTTGCTTGGCCTTCACCCTCACAAATAGGTGGACCCATACTCTTGGGGAACTGGAGGCAGGGTGGCGGCCAGCCCACCCCTGCCGGGAAAGGCCCGGGGCCTCTGCCCTATCACTAGACACTGCCTTTGCAAATCTGCAAAGTGTGATTTCTGGCAAGGCCGGGAGGACACCCACTCCCAACACGAGATGACCCACAGAGCTGAAGGCGGCCAGGGGGACGCGTCAGAAGCAACGAGAAGCTGGCTAGAAGCTACACGTCTCCATTACGTTCGCATCTCCATTACGTTCACGTATTAACAGCAGCTGGCTTCTGCGTGCCACTGTCCACAGCAGCATTTTCCAAGACACCCAGAAGACAGAAGCAAACCAAGTGTCCACCGGCAAATGCCCGGATGAGCCTAGTGTGCCATATGTAGTACTGCCCACCTTCACCGGTTACGACATGGACGACCTCCAGGACACGATGCCAGTGAAGTAAGTCAGACACAAAAGGGGAAACACTGTAGGGTCCCACTCACTTGAGGGACCTGGTTATCAGAGTCACAGAGACAGAAAGTAGGAGGGTGGGGGCCAGGAGCTGGGAGGGGGTGGGGGGTTATCTGATGGGGACAGACTTTCCATTTGGGATGATGAAAAGTTCTGGAGATGGAGGGTGGTGTGTGAATGTACTTAATGTCACTGAACTGAGCACTTAAAAATGGTTAAAATAGTAAATCTTATATTACTCACACATTAAAACAGTTAAAAAAGGTAAAAACTCCATTATCGTGTGTATGTTATAAACAGCTATCTTGAAGCTACGGTGGAAAACAAGTCTAATTTACTAAAAAAGCACATCTACGCCAAGGTTTAAAGTTGGTAGGAAATGTACGCGAGGCCTCGATAAACCACCCGTAGGACTAACTAGTCTCCCTGACGAAAACCCAGCTGCCTGCGACCCACCATCCACAGCTCTTCCTTGGTTTTCATTTCCAGAATGAGGAGCGCTGGGGAAGAAAGACCAGGAGAGCACAGTGTGCTCGGACGGAGGAGGAGCGAGGCTGGTCAGGGCCGCCCCATGGCCTTTATCCAGCCCCCACCCCAGAGCCAGCAGGGTGACGAGTGCCAGGAGTGGCGAGAAGGGGGCCAAGATGCCCAATGGAGGGGAAGGCGGCACGCCTTGTCCCCCAAGTGCGCGCAGGAGCACGGGGTCCTGAGCATCCTTACCTACGGCCCACAGGACGGTGTCAAAGGTGCCTGTGTCCTTCTTGTCGGAGGCGAGGTCCACCCAGGTGACCTGGAGCCGCCCGTCTGAGAGCTTCTCCACCCTCAAGGGGGTGCAGCCCCTCAGGATTCGGGTGCCGTGAACCGCCATGTGCTCTGTGACCAAGGAAGCCATTTGCTGCAAAGCACAAGAGGACACGCCTTGAGGACCGGGCAGCAGTGGGAGTGTCACTGCTGAGGCCTGTGGAGAGGACCTGGGCCTACAGCCTGAAAAGGCCCGGGGCCCCAGGGGAGCCTGTCCAAAGGAAGAGGTCAGGGCCCCACGCCTTCTTCCAGGATGCCTCACACAGGCCGCCCCGCTCCGAGTGCCCTGCTTTCCACGGAGCTGAGGGCCGAGCTGGGAGAGCCTCTGGCGCCCCAACCCCCTCCAAATCTGAGGACCCAAGCCCCTCGGTTAGGGTGCATGTGACCTCTGGACTCTCTTTAGATGTTAGTTAACTGAGTCTTCACTGAAATGGCAGAGACTCACCCCTTCTCCCGGGCTCTGCCTGCCTGGCCCCCCCCAGGTGGGGTCAGCAGCGGGGTAGCTGGGAGTGGAGGTGGGCACCTCCGCTTCCCACCAAGAACTGCTAGGGGAGGTGGCACGGCATGAGGAGACGCTGCAGGCGGTTCCTCCCTCTCAGCCCAGGCAGCTGTGCCCCCAGGGCCACGGTGGGGGCTCGAACAAGCCATCAGGAGAAAATAAAGTCACTGTTTAACTCCCCTGACTCAGGGGCCACCCCAGCATGAGGAGCCTTCTCTGTCCCCCAGGAACAGGTGGGCAGGCCACAAGGCCTCACCTGGACGGAGCCTGCTCTCCCCCCGCTCCCCCGACTCCAGCCTGGTGACCCCACCGTCTCCGTGTGCCAACCACATGCAGATTCTCCCTCTCCTGCTACCATGACCACCAGCCAACCAGGCTCTCCAGCTCAGCCTCATCGGCCCCCTTCTCCATGTCCCTGCGGGCCTCTGCCTCTCAGGCTCCAACTCCGCCTGCGTCCAGCATGAGGCTCGAGGCCTTCCCTGGACGTGTGTCCCCGTGGCAGGTGCTCGGGCGTGTGCACTCAGTGTGCACTGACCGAGGGGTGCATTGCCCCAGAGCGGTGTAATGGACAGTGCCCATCTCTGCAGGGCACCGGGAGCCTGGTGTCTTGACAATGACAACCGAGACCTGGATTTTATAGTGACATCTCCTCGGAGGGTTTTTGGTTGGAAAAAAACTCCATGCGCTCATTACGTGGGCACGTCCACCATCAGGGAGAGAGTCTGCGCCCCAGGGCCGGTGCTGCCCTGCGTGGTGGACGGGGAGGTGGTGAGGCTGCAGTGGCCTGGCTCAGCATCACGTCTTTCCAGTCCATGGTGGCCGGGCCACCATCTCCCGTGACGGTCACCCAGGGCCTCACCAGCTGCCGCCTGCTCCCTGTCCATGTTGCCCTTGGATGGTGGAGCACCTCGGACCTCAGGGGGCTCAGCGAGGAAGCCAGGACAGCACTTCTGCTCACACATGCCGGCCGCTTACTATTGGGTGACCTGACCTCATGGCCCATGAGCTGGCCAGCACGCCCACGGTGTCCCTCTGGTCCCTGCCATGCTCCCCACGTGCTGACCCTTGCTGCAATACACTGGCAGGTGTTTATTTTGCCAACAATCTCCTCATTCGACTCAAGGGCCAGTTTCTAAAGACTGAGACCTCGCTCCCAGCCCACACCTGCACCTGCCCGGGCAGGCCACAGGTGGAAGGGACACCGGCCCGGCATTACCTGGTCGAAGGCCCGGAGAGGGACACTGCGTATCATGACAGTGGCATCCAGGCCGAGCCCAGTGAGGAAGCCAGCGCACTCCAGGGCCACGTCTGCCAGAGCAGGCTAAGGAACGCTAACAGGAGCTAGGCAGCAAGACCCCCAGTGCCCCCGCCAGCAGCCCCCGTCTCCACCAGTCCCCAGCAGCCCAGAAGAGTCTCCAACACCGGCCGCAGAGACACCCTCCCCACCACCCCCATCTCTCAAACACACGTCCAGGGCAAGGTGGAGGCTCCCTTCAGCACCCACAGGCCAGGCGGGTTCTGCCTCCACGGGCCTCTGTCCAGACTCCCTGGAGGTTAACCAAGGGGCCTGTGTGGTGAAGGACAGGAGACGTGCCCAGACCTCAGTGTCTCCATCTTCCTGCAGACACGCCCTCCACCCTCCCTGGTGTTACTGCTCCCTCTTAAGGAACCGGCCTGAGTGGGGCTGCTCTCCAGGGAGGACCGTCTGCCTCACGGCTGTGTCCAGCTGCCCAGCCAGCGAGTGGCTCAAGAAGAGCCTCCAGGAAGCCCCAGCCTCAAAGGTCAACCTCAAATTGTCCCTCGAGCACAGGTCATCCGCCCTGAGTGGGCCTGTAAGTGCCTGTAAGTGCCTGGTTCCATGTGGCAGAGGGCAAGCCCCATGGGAGAGAGTGCGGTGACGGGGGTAGGCGGGCCTGGGGCCCAAGCTTCCACTCTCAGGACGGTGAACACAGCTGTCTATCTGTCTGTCACCTGCACGCAGCAAAGGATACAGCTGGCCCCAACCACCAACCTGTAAGAGAGATGGACAGAGAGAGAGAAATTGAGTCTCACACGTGGCCGCCATGATGCACGCAGCTGTCCCTGGTGGGGCTCTGAGGGGGACGGGGCCCTGCAGCCTTCATGTAGGGCGCCTGTCAGCTGACATGTCACTATTGCAGAGTCCCTGCGGCTAACTGTTCAAACAGGCTGCCCCAATGTACAAAACCCACTTCCCAGAGCTCCAGCTGTGAATGACAAACAGAGCTGCTGGTTTGGGAAATTGCCTGGTGGTGAAGGAATGAGTGGCCAGGGACAAAACAGCACGTCCTGGGGATGGGCCTGGAGGTGGGACAAACATGGACGAAGCCCAGTCAGAAGAAGCAGGAGGCTTTTCCTTCTCTCCTAAGGAAAGTTCTGCCTTGGGTTCCTCTGGACCTCCTGCAGCCAGGCTGGAAACAGAAGGGGAGGCGCCAGACGTGGGGCGGCTCCTGGAAGCCCTGTCTGTGGGCAGAACACTCTGGGACCACGGGGCCCAGGCAGACGGCCCACCCCATGCCCACCCAGCCCCACTGCACACAGGCCTGTGGCTGGGAGAGTCAGCTCCCCGAGCAAGGGCAGCCGGGGACAGGGACACAGGATGCTGGGACCCAGCAGATCCTCAGCTGCACACACCCTGCATGCATACACGTGCACGCACACACACACACACACACACACACACACACACACACACACACTTGCACACGTGTACACATGAACAGAACTGAACAGAGTGGAGACTCCCAGCCTGGGCAGCCTGTGGGTGGGCTTGTCAGATCACCCCTCAGCCTTTGAACGAGAGGAGGTGATGCAAGGATGGATAAGCAAATGTCAGCTCTGATCCCAGCAGGTACTAATGATATAATTCCATTTCAAACAGCAGCACATCTCTGGGAATACGGCTGCCGGTGCCCTGCGGGAAGCAACTGGCACAAGGCTTCCTCTCAGGAGCTGGGACAGGACTGTGCTGGCATCCTGTGCAGGGTGAGTGGGGAGAGCTCGGCGTGTGAGGCACACACACATAGGCACAATGCACATGTCTGCGCGTGGGTACACTCAACGTTACACAACCTGCCCTCCTTCAGTCTCGACGCGTATGGGCAAGGGGACAAGCCTTTCTTTAAAATATGAAACTACGCGTTATTTAAAATGCAAACAGGCTTGAGCTGCTTTGAACATCCTGCCCCAACGCAAGGACCAATGAAGAGCATCCGTGTGGAACTCACGGTGCCCTGTGCTCCCACTCAGGGTGGCCATGGCCTGGGCAACCGTGACATGCAGGTGCCGGGGAGCCCACTGTTCGCCTGCTGGGCTGTCCTGCTCGTCCGAGCCTTCCTGTCTCCGTAGAGCAGACCCTCTTGGGGGGTGGGGGTGGCTGCAGCCTGAAGCCCGCAGGCAATGCAGCAACATGGTCTCCTGATTTTGGCAAAAGTGTTTTGTTCCTGCAGCCCCCGGGCACCTCCCCAAGCCCTGCAGGGAGCAGGGTAGGGAGGCGGGGTGGGCCCCCCACTCCCACCTCCAGGTCATGGTACCCCCAGCCCCAGGCTACTGGCTCCGAGCCGCCTACAGAGGGCACATCTGGGGGACAGGCGCCAGCCAGGCCGGGCCTCAGTGGGCGTCCTTGACCAAGCATGGGCGGCTGAAACCTCACAGCGGGCAGGCGTCCACTGGCCCTGATGGTCACCTTGGGCCTCATCTTGTCTCCAAGAGGAAAGATGGTCAACAGTGTTGGTTTTCACTCCACCCTGCCCCCAATTCATCAAATAAGTATTATTCTTCGAAAAATGCAGGATTCAAGGTCTCAACCAGAGAACTCCCTTCAAATGGACTGGAGTGAGAAAACAGCAAAAATGGAGCTGGCGCCTGCGGGTGGGGTGCAGGCAGCCCTGAAGGGACGCTGCGTTTTTATTGGCAGGTTTGAAGCTGCAGATGGGCTTTGCCGGCCACCTAGGAGACCCCAGCCTGGGTGGGGCTGAGGTTGGTGCCAAGGCACAGTGCCCAGGGCAGGCCCTGCCGGCAAAGGGAGGACCTGGGGAGGCGGGGCCTCTGAGGACTGGACACACGGCCTCACACTGCAGCAGGATACCCCACGGGGGCTCCACCTGCACCCAGAGCCCCGCTCAGCTGTGTGTGTATTCGGGGAGCCCCCCTGTGTGCCCTTCGGTGCTGCAAACACTGTACTCCAAGGTGTAACTGCCGTGGGATTAGCCTGATCACAGGGCTGGATCTCTCCTTAAAGTCTGAAGGGGGAGGAAGCAGAAACAAAGCCTTCCTTCAGGCCTTGGAGCCCCAGCTTAAAGAGCTCTCCACCTGCCTCTTGAGTCTGAAGGCCCCAATCCGCTCCCTGGGGGTGCACCCACACAGCGTGGGGGCCCTGCAGCTGTCCCGCCAGCGCAGGAAATGCTGGGGCCACAGAGCTCGGGGCCCCCAGGAACAGCTGGACACAGGATGTCCAGAAAGCACCAAGACTCTCGGAGGCAAAGGCGGGTGGGGCAACCGCAGAGGCTGAGAGCCAGCTCTCCAGGCCTGAGCTGCTGGCCACCCAGCCTCATGCAGACGCCCCTGAAGGACAGTCCAGCTGCGGCCCGCACCCCATTGTGGGGAGGAAGACAGGATGCCACGGAGCCCATGGGCCCTTGGGAGCCGGCCAGTGGAGGCTCCACTGCTGCAGGCTGCTGCAGGCCGAGGCCAGGCACGCTGGGCACCCTCGGCCGTCGGCTGGCCTCCTGGCCGGGGCCAAGTGGGAAGGTCCCGCCTGGCTTCGAGAGGCCTCCAGGGCCAGGGGCAGCCCTCGGGTCCATATTCATTTCAGCTCCATTTTAAAGGCGAGTTAAAATAAACACGGGGAATATTTATAAGGCAAATAAATCTGGCAGAAACAGCCCCTCGGAGTGTGAGCAGAGGCCCCCCCGGCCCAGCCCAAGCTGATAAAATACAGAAATGCTACTGTAGACCCTCGGGCTTATTTTGACTGCGGGCAGGAATGTAAGGAGTAAACACTGACTCCCGTATCACACTGTTACAACTTGCATCCACAGCTCCGCACAAAAGCTGCGTTTCACAGAAGCATCGTACAGGGATATATCTCCAGCTTAATTTTTAAAAAAACCATTTCCTCACATAAATCATGCTCAGAACCGAACGGGTGACTGATACATTGCAAACACTTTTTTCCTTAAACAATAACATACCTAGATTCCTTCTAAACGAAAGAGCTTTTTAAAAAAAGTCTTCTAAACGTTTTTTTTTTCTGAAGAAAATAAACACTTTCCTGACCCCAATATCTGGGGCTGTCTTCCTGGCTGCGCAGGCCGCTGCCCCAGCACGTGGTCACTGGGGGCAGCTGCGCGGGGCCCCTGCGCCCGGGCCTCCTTCCGGCCTGTGCGGCCTCTCCGTGCACCAGCCTCCGGTGAGCAGCGGGCAGTGAGAGCTGCCAGACACTGGCCCCTCCTGGAGGTGGACTTGGCTCTCAGAATGTAACGGGGAAATAGCAAACAAGAGAAAATAAAACACACAGGAACTAATTTAAGAAAAGACCAGTATTCAGAAACTGCTGGCCTTCGGTGATGGGCAGAAATTACAGGGCCACATGGGCGGCCTCGGCCAGGCCAGAAGCACCGAGCAGGGAGCCAGTGTCCAGGCGGCCGCAGGTTGAAGGCCATCAGCACCACGGTCTCCACAGTCCACCTCGGAGAGGCTGGCAAAGTGCCTCAGTGACCCAGAGAAATCAATGCGCAAGAAAACAACGCAGGTCTGAAGACCATGCTGGGCACTTGTGCAGCGGTAGGGACCCCGAATCAGGGCCAGAGCAGGACTGGGCTCCGCTTGGAGGAGCTTCCAGGCTGATGGGAGGGGCTGGTGGTGGACGCATGGGACCCCGTCTCTGCCGCAGATGCGCTGCAGACACCCCAAGGCCCTGGGACCCACAGGAAATCCAGGGCTTTTGTCAAAAACCATCTTGGCGGGGAAAGGCCCTCCTGAACACGCACTAAATCTAGCAGCCATTGAGTGTAAAAGAGCCTAAGCTACACTTAAAAAAAAAGAACAAAACATTTGTATGTTACATGAGTTAAAAGGACAAGCTGAGAAAATCTGCAATTGTAAACAACACGGGATCTCAGCCCTGACAGCAAACCTGCGGAAGATAAGAAAGAGAAAAGCCAGAGAGCAGGCCCAGGAGCGAGCAGCCCCCATTTACAGCCACACACTCACACTCACAGACACACACTCACGACTCACACACTCAATTTTAAACGGTCAATAATTACACAAAAGACCACATAATAGCAAATGCAAATGAAACCAGGCCACATTTAACCTACTAGTCAGAGACAAAACAACAAATAACCCAGATACTATGGCGTAAAGAGAAAACGTGATAAATGTGACATCAAAAAAATTAACAACTATTGCCAAGTCGAAGCACCAACCACAGCCTGGGGGCCCTGTGGGAGGTGAGGCGGTGGCCGGGGCCAGGAGCCTGACTGCAGATGGAAGTGGCTGCGCTCCCTCCACCGCCCCCCCAGGGAGCAGGAGAGGCTCCCTTCCCTTCAGGCCCCATGGAAATGCCGAGGCAGCATCAGGCAGAGAGTGCAGCACAGGCACCCAGCCGGGACTGCAGTTCTCTACTGTGGACACAGCCCTGACCGCGCACACGACACCTAAGAAACATACAACAAGAAGACGGATGTGGGGGTTTTCACTGCAGCCTTTCACAACGAGGTAGCTGCGAGTGGTGGGAGGTCACACCAAGCCACCCCCATGCCAGGGGCCGTACCCAGCCCTGAACAAGGACACCTCATGAGGCTGGGATAGCAAGGACAAGCAGAGCGGCACGAGCACACGCGGAAGCTCTCACACACGTGGTCACGTGTTCACACACGTGCTCACGTGTACACATACATGCCCTCACCCATGCTGACACATGCACACTTGCACACGCCTGCCCACCCCAGGCATGCCCTCGGGCCATCGGCAGCTGGTCCCCCGCAGCCCAGCACTGTGACGGCCGAGCCTCTGTCGCCCTCTGGTGGCCTCTATGGTCCCTGCGAGCATGAGGTCTCAGTGCCCAGGCAGCAGCACCCAGACCTGGACCCCATGCCAGGAGTGGACCCGGCCCTTGGCCACGGGGGCGCCGGTCACGCTGCAGGCCTGGCTTCACAGCTGGGCTCTGGTTTCTGGCGGCCCGAGCCTTTGCTGATTTCAGGGAAGCCCAGGTGACAAACAGATGAAAATGGAGCTGGAGGGGGACCAGGGCTTTCCCCCAGGGCCCACCCATCTACCCGCCCACCCAGATGGCCCTGAGGACCCACTGGGACCTGCGGCTCCTGGGAACCCTGGTGAAAACTTGTGCCCCAGACAATAACGGCCACGCACTGTGACTCAGTCCTGGGAGAGTGTCAGCCCCAAATGGGCACAGGGCTGGGTTTTTTGCCCTTCCCTCAGGTAGGCGGGAAAGAATGCGCTACAGAGGGGCAGCGGCATGTGCTCCCTGCCTGGCCGTGTGCACAGCGGAGTGGGGCCCCTTGGGCACCCCCAGGCCTTACGTTTTTCCAGGGGACTCCTTCAGCCAGAAGATGTCATCACTCGTAATCCCGTATTCCAAAGCACCTTCGATCTATCCGGGAAAAGGGTCAATGTGAGGCCCGCATCCCCGGCTGCCCCAGGGCTCCCTCAGAGGACGCCCAGTTTGCAGACACAATTGGGCCAGAACCACCTGCCCACATGTGGCTGCACTTCCTCGGGTGCGGTCTCTGGGACAGGAGACACGGCCGCTCCCTGGAGGGCCCGGGGCAGCGGCTCCTTCCTCTCGATCTCCAGGACTCCCCCCAGATCCAGACCCAGGGCTGTGGGGAGCGAGGGGTGAAGTGGGCGGGCCGGCTCCCAGGGCGCCAGGCTGAAGGCTGGAGGCTGGATGCGACCAACCGGGGGCCCTTGAGGGACAGAATGTTGGGCCTGTGCCCGGGAGTTGTCCAGGTCACCCCATACCCTAGCAGGTGGGGGACACAGGACACGTCCTCTCTATGGCCCCTGAGAGTCAGATGTGCTGGGAGAGAGGAAACGGATTTCAAACAGTTTACGGTTCCAATTGGCAAAAAAAAATAAAGTCAGGAATTTCTTAAGTTTGCTCAAGAAGATCGAAAGGTCTGGATATCAAAGGGACTAAAACACAAGTGTTGGCAGGCACCGGGGCGGGCAGCCAAGAGCAGAGTGGCCGCTGAGCAGCTTCCCCAGGACCCGAGGCTCCCGCTTCACCCCCCCCACCCCCACCCCTCAGGCAAGCGGACAGCAGGGAGAGGCCAGGCCAGTCCCCTCGCAGGCACTCTGGCAGCCACGTGCAGGGTGGAGCTGAGCTGATCCCTGGGCCCCAGGAACTGACCATGGCCATCAGGGGCTTTGAGTGGAGCCAACGTGGGCCCAGCTGTGGGTGAGGGATCACTAATGGTCACTTGGCCCCTGCCTACGTGGCTACTGGAACAAGCGCCCTCCCCTCCTGCGGAGCCACACATCCTGCCCAGGGCCACCTGGCACAGCTGTCTGGTCCTCTCTGGAGGCTGCTCTTGCTGGGCTGACAGCGGCAGGGGCCGTGTCGCGGTCCTGAGGACTGGAGTGTGCACTTGCCTTGGCGCCCTCCCAGCTCCTGTTTCCAGTGGAAGCACAGAACTGGACGGAGGTTCAGATTTAAGACTCTGCGAGGATGCAGAACCATGCCCTTGGTCCTCCCCATCCACCTGTTTGGGCCTATGTCTGGGTCTGGGGCGGCCTTGAGCACTGGCCTCCAGGCCCCGCAGAAGCAGGTGGTGGGGGCGAAGGCAGAGCATCCCCCACCAGGCTGAGCGCTGAGGGTGGGGCGCCTTGCAAAGACGGGGAGACTTCCTGGGTCTGGTGTTTAAGCACATCTCTGCCCAGTTGCTAGCTGGCCACTGAGCAGAGACCTCAGTAGCCTCACGGGACCCAGAATAAAGAGTTTACAAAATCGGTCCAGAAAAATCACCCAACAGCCAAGCAGCAATAAACGAAATCCCAAAGTGGAGGGAGATCCTAGCTTCCAGAGTGAACATGTCATTTTATTTGAAATGATCACTTTTAGGCAAAACATCACAAGACACAAGAAGAAACCAAAAAGGATGAACCCCACGCACTGCAGGTGGGGATGTAAACGGTGAGGCTGCCCCCCGCCCCCGGGGCCTGGGACCTCCACCCCCAGGTATCTGCCCGGGAGAAGGGACAACTCGCATCCACATGGGCTCCCAGCAGCGTCACTCATAACAAAGTGGAAACAACCCAGAGGTCCACCACGCAAGCGGACAACAGAATGTCACACCCACCGCGGAACATCACTCAGCCATAAGCTGGTCAAAGAGGCCATGCATCTCATCCCACTGATGTGAAACGTCCAGAACAGGCAAATCCACAGAGACAGAGAGCAGGCTGCTGGGGCCGGGAGCGACGGCTGATGGGGCCAGGGTTTCGTTCTGGGCGGACGAAACGTTCTGAGATTCAGTAGTGGGACCGACGGGTGAATGACTCTGAATAAACTGGAACTCACTGGACTGTACCCTTTGAAAGGGTGCATTTTATGGTATGTGAGTTTCACGTCAACTAAAGAACAAGATTTGGGTTTGGGGGAGGAGGAACAAGGCTTAAGTCCCAAACGTTCCAACATTCTGAGGCTAAAAAGGAGGCATCAACAAGGGAGATAGAGGAGAAGTGATGTAGGGACAGGAAGAGGGCAGGCGGGGGCCGGCCCAGCAGCCGAGGAATGCGAGAGCCACTCTCGGGACTCAGCCAAGTGGGGATGTGGGAACCTGGCTCAGCAGAGGGCGCTCGGGAGCACGGGCAGTGGAAAATGACAGCCGTGAGCACAGGGCCACTTGGAGGAAAGGGGGGAGTGGGAGGTGCATGTCACCAGACCATGAACGGGGTGGGGGGGTGGGGGCTCCTGAGGACACTCACGTGCGTGGGGTACCTCGGCCGCCCTCCGGTGGCGATGACAATGTGGTCGGCCGAAAGCAGAGTCTGAGAAGAAACCGAGAAAGCCACAGTCACCCAGGTCACCTGCGGTCCCCACTCGAGGGCTCCTCCAGCTTCCCCATCACAGCCTCTGCCCTGCAGTGTGGACCCTGTGGCAGCAGCCCCAGGGACTGGCAGGAGAGCCTCTAAGTCCAAGCACTTCACAGTTTACACAGCATCGCACGGGGGGTAAGGTCTCCTGGAATCCCCGCAAACCCCTGCAGGGCTGCAGCTGCCCGAGCAGTGGGCAGCCTGGTGTGGTCACTTCCTCCTTCACAAAGAATTAGACTGGCCTCGGCCCCGAGGAACGTCGTATCAATCCCAGCATCGCTGATCTCCAAGGACAGCACTGAGACCGAGCAGAGATGAGGTCCACCCGCCTGGGCCACAGACTGACCCACAGACTGGCCCGTGCTGCCCCTGGGGCCCCGGGAGGCAGGCGCTCACCTCTTCCCCACCTTTTGAGACACCACAAACCATGTGTGGGTTGACAAAGCTGGCCTTGAAGTTAAAGTACTTCACTTTTCTGCAAAATAAAAATAGGATGTTCAAACATTTCCTCTGCAAATGAGGCATCACCTCAGGATTAAATAGGGAGCACTAGGCAGATGGCTACAATGTGAGCTCGGGCCACCCATGGCTCACGAGGGGCAAAAGAAGTGTGCGGACCCGCACCGGGAAGCATGGGGCGCGGCTGCTGTCTCCCCAGGGTTCCCCGGGACGTGGTGACCACAGCTGCCATGCAGGGGTGTCTTAAGGGCCCAAGCTCAGCCCCGGTGTGTGAGGACAGAGTGGCCGGGCCTCCCCCGAGGTCAGTCCTGTCACCTGGACACCCTCCACCAGGAAGGGGAGGCCCCCACATACACCCAGTTACCCTCCCCCCAAAACACCCACGGACCTCCTGCTGGTGAGGGGGGTGCCCAGCAGGGAGGGGACAGTGAGGCGGGGAGAGCAGGCACCGCGAGGGGCGAGGGTGGCCGGGCTTTCTAACCCGGGTCTCACGCCTCCTCCTCCTGGGGAGTCCTCACGTGCCCCAGGACCCGCCCAGAGCCTAGCGCGGCGTCAGTACCTGTCCTGCAGCTGGACTCGGTGCCCCCAGTTCAGGGACTTCACGTGGTTCTGAATGGCTTCTGCCATTTTCCCCCTGTTGACACAAAGCATGATGCTTAAAGCCACCACACAAGTGTCAGCTTCGGGTCCCGCCACAGATTATTAGAGGCTAACAGCCCTTAACAGAAATGCCCAGAGGCAGAGGGGTTTCTCAAGGTGGTAAAGGTGACGTCTGTCCCCACGGCTGCCGCCCCCGGGCCAGGTTTGGGGCTTCAGACCGAGGGGCTCCGAGCGGACCACATGCCACCCGCCAGGCCTGAAGCACTGCAGCCTTTGGGCCGAGCATCCTTCCAGGGGTGTCCTGGGCACCATGGTGCAAGTGGCAGCGTCCCAGGCTCCACCCAGGGGATGTGCAGCCCCCACTGTGGAGATCACCAAAAACGTCTCTAGACTTTGCCCACTGCTGGGGGCTCAGAGGTGCCCCCAGGTGAGAATCGCGCCTGCAGCTCCTGCGAGGCTGATGGGATCGGCTGTCCCCCACGCGCCCTCACCAGTTGTGCGGGGGCTGGGCCACCTTCCAGCCATAGTGGGGGGCGTCGTGGATCATGCCCCCTAGCAGTGCCGCCTGGTGCATCAGCTTCTTGGGGATGCAGCCGACGTTCACACAGGTGCCGCCAAGGCCCCACCGGGTGCCTGGGGAGGTGGGAAGAGCACACAGACAGGGTTCAGGTGAGCCAGGCCAGCCCTGCTCTACAGCTGTTTCCAATTCCTTTTAGTTGCTTTAACTCCAACGTGGCCCAGGTGAACCTGCCGTGTGGACGCGCCGGCTGCGGTTGCATTCAGACTTGGTTTAAATGAGGATGAGGAACCTACAGTGATGGCAGCTTCCCCGAGAAGTAGGACGACGTCCGGAGACTGGGCAGCAGTCCAGGGCTCAGCCACCCTCTGTATGTGACCCCCCCCACCTTCCCCAGGACACGCGGCTCCCGGCAGGGGCTGCCTACCTCGGGGGGAAGGCTCCACGTAGTCCACCACGGCCACCTTCTTCCCCAGCTGAGCGGCTGGAAGGACCAGAGAAGCAGGCAGGTGAGTACAACCAGGGACTGATTCAGGGTCGGGGACCCCAGGAGCCCATGAGGCCCAGAGGAGGCTGGGGAAGGACCAGGCCAGCAGCTGCCCACGAGCTATGCAGCCGGGTCTCCCACTGCCTCTGCCCCCAGCTATGCTGCCCCCAGATGGGCACCCCGACCTCTTCCTGACCGCAGGCTCTGCACCACCCACCACAGCAGTGCTGGGACGCGCCCCCCCCCGCCCCCCACCTAGTTGCAGGCCCAGCACAGGCCCAGGGCCCACCCCAAGCACACTCCCTGGAGGCACCACAGGGAGGCCCCCGGCTCACTCCCCAGGCCCTCCCTCACTCCTCTCTTCCCCAGACACCATGTGGGGTGGCCCTCGGTCTGCCCTGGTCAGAGCCCCCACGTGGACGTTTGCTGCCTCCTCTCAGGGTGAGGAAATGGAAACTCGGAGGTCAAATGGCAGGTCCAGGTCAGCCAGGCCCCAAGACCAGTGCTCCAAACTGCACCCTTGCCTGGAGCCCCCAGCTGTCAGCAGGCTCCCTCAGCCACAAACCCCAGGTTCTGAGGCCAGGACTAATCACGGGCTTCCCGCTGGCTTACCTGTGGCACTACATCAGCCAGCCCTGGTCCCTGGCCATGACGGCCCCAAGGGCATGCCCCACTTGTATGTCACGAGCCCACGAGTGTTTGAAACACTACAGAACATGCTTGATTCATGGCTACCAGCTAACAAGATTAGAACCAAATTTTAGAAGTCTTTATTAACAAAACCATTTCATTCAACTGAATCAAGATGGGATCCCAGTGCTTGATTTAAAGTCTCCAGCCAAGGGGACACCTCAGATATACCAACGCCCGGCTCCCAGGTCTGATCAGGATGGAGCAACAGGGACCAGAGTTAGCCTCCTGCTCAAAATAACCAAAAATCCTGACAAAATATGCGAAATAATGGTTTCAAGAAACTGAATAAACGAAAACAAAGGCCAGCGATCTCTGAGAGACAGGAAAGGGACGAGGTGAGCCCCGCGACCAGAGACTCTGCAGGACACAGCACAGAGGGGGCCCAGGCAGGTCCAGCAGGCTCCCGGGCTGAGAGTTCCTGGGACAGAGGACAGAGAGGAGAGAGAGGGGAAAGAACCTAAGGCCAGGACAGTGCTGCTCCCAGAAGCCAGCCTGGAGAAACGTTAACTCCTGGAGCACTGGGTGAGCATTAGGAAGGTCATGGCTCAGCAGTTGAGAATAATTAGACCTAGACTGGGCACAGAGCCAGAGTGCCTAACAAATCTTAAGCAGAAGACTCAAAAAGATCAAACTGTCTGTAGCTACATCCCAGAACATGCTCAGAAATATTTCTAGGAATATAAAAATATCCAGAAACCAGCAAGGTAAAGTCCAAAGTGTCTGGCACTCAAACAAAAATTACCAGGCATGCAAAGAAGCAGGAAAATACAGCCCTTAAAGGGAAAAATAGTCAATGGAAACTGACCAAGAACTGACACCAACGTCAGAATTAGTGGAAGAAAAAGTAAAACAGGTGTTT
>NC_041232.1:1404799-1424523 GCF_002837175.3 Physeter macrocephalus | reverse complement strand
CCCCTCTGCCTGGTGCGTCCCCCTGGGGTCTTCCACTCATCTGGAGGGTGTGTCTGCCCACAGGGACGATGAGCCCAAGGACAAGAGCAGAGGATGGGGCAGGCCAGGAGGGGCCTGCGGGGGCATCCAATTCTCCCCCCATCCCCCCCACCTTCTGGCACAAGGACACGTCGGTGCCCTCATAGTCGGGGGTAGGCAGGATTTCCCAGCCGGTGGTCCCCTCACAGCCTTGTCCGACCACAGCCCGAGCAGTGTGTTTTGCGGGGTGGGGTGCAGCCTGGGAACGGGCTGGGATGGGGGCCTGGGAACGAAGGCAGCGGCCCCTAGGGACGCTCGAGCAGGGCCAGCTGTTGCTGCCTGGCTCCAATTCCCGCTCTGCGCCGAGGCTGGTCCCCCGGGCCAAGGCCGGTGGTCTGCCTGGGAGGGAGTGGGCAGGCTGGGGGGCCTGTGCCTTCTTCTAGGCAGTGGTCCCTGGGACAGCAGAAGTAGGTGGCAGCCACCTTCATGCTGTACCAGTCGTCCAGTAGGGCTCCCCTGTTCCCCAAGCAGCAGGTCCCGAAGCCTGAATCACCTGAGCCCCCCACCTCCACCTCACCTGGAGCCTGGGCCAACCACCTGCCTGAGCCTGTGTTCCATGCCCCTCGGGGCCCACCCCCAGGGCCCTCCATTCTACTCCCCGAGCCTGGCCCCAGCCTGAACACTCCAGTCTGGTCCTTCTGTCCAGGGAGCCTAACTACCAGGACCAGGGCCAGCCTAAAACTCCTACTCACCCTTCAGGACCCCATGCAAGTGTCCCTGTCCCTGGGAGCCACTTGAATGCTGGGCCCAGCACCAACCTGGTGTTGTCATCTTTTCAAGACTCCTTCCTAGTGATCCTGTCCCTGCCCCAGGGCTGGACACCAGGGTGGACACACAGCTCCATGGCTGAGAGGGAGAGGCTCGCTCCCTGGGCGTTGGTTTCCCAGCTGAACCGTCCTTGGCCAAAAGATTCCAGGGGTCCTACTGGAGCAAGTTTGTCCCTCTAGGGGGACCCTGAGGCTGCCAGGACCCGTCCCTCCCCCACCTAAGTGTTCTGAGGAGGTAGAGGGGCTCCAAAGAGGTGGGGTTTGCTGTGGGCACACTGAGGGTTCCCCCAGCTGGCTGTTCCCCAGACACTTGGTTGGCTTCAGCTGAGGCCGAGGGCCTGGCACGGAGGCTGCTGGGGTGAGGCTGGGGGGAATCCTCTTATTCCTGAATCCCTCCCGCCTGCCTGGCTGCCCCCAGGGAAGCCCCGTGATCCAGGAACCTGATATTTTAAGACTTAAAGCAAATGTTTCTGGAGCCCAAGCTGCGCTGAGGCGCCCGCCCGGTCCTCATTGGGGGAGGGCCAGCCACAGAGGAGAGGACCCCCCGCCCATAAAACAATCCTGCCCCTCCCTGGGCCACAATTTCTGGTGGCGGGAGGGGCGATGAGGCAGGAGCCCCCTTAAGGGGCCAGAGCCAGGGCCAGCTTCAGGACTGAGGTGGGGGGCCTGTTGTTGACCCCCACTCTGCTGGTCCCTCTCTCTGGCCTCCAGCACTCTGTGAGGCCCATCAGAAGCCCTGAACTCTCTAGGGCTGGCCTTCCCTGACCCGGGAGCCGGGGATGCCACCGAACTCCCCTGCTCTGCCACCATCAGGGTGGGCGAGTCCACTTGCTGCTCTGACCCACAGGCAGAAGCCACCTGGAGCTCAGGGCTGGGAAACCCAAAGCTTCCTGGTCCGTGGAGCAGGAGATCTGGGATGGATTGGCGATGTCTGCCTGGGTTGCGGGTGTGAGAGTGGGGATCCGTGGGCTGGAACGGGCTTGATGAAAAAGCAACATGCCTGGGTTTCTTAACCTCAACACCAGAAGGAACTCCCCAGTGCCTGGATGACAGAGTGGCCTGAGGCTCGGCTCAGGCCCAGCAGAGCTGGTCAGGGCAAGGCCCAGGCTCTAGGCCCTACCTGGACTCAGTGGAGCCATCTTCTTTTGGAAGAGTCTCCCAGGGCTTCAAGGGCTGGAGCATCATGGGTGGAGGGCCCAGGTGGGTGGGCGGACTGTGCAGGGCAGGGAGGCTTGGGCCTTGTTAGGGCGGACAGGGATAGGGCCCTTTCTGTAAGGAGTGTTCCAGACGCTGGACCAGCCCAGGCCCAGCTGGGAATGTGGGGAGTGGGGGGCAGATGTTCTGGGGATTCTTCCTGGGTCATCCTCATGACCCCAGTCAGCCGGGCGCCTAGCCCTCAAAGTACCTGTGCTGAGTCCCTGGACTGGTCCCAGCAGATGGGGCTTGGCCACACCTCCCTCCCCAAGCCAGCGAGCCCATCAGGGCCAAGAGTCTCCTCGGGGTCCTTCGACCATTTCACAGATGGGGAAACCGAGGCCCAGAGAGGCGACAGGCCTTCCAGGGCCACACGGAGAGCCTACAGCCAGCCCTGCTGCGTGGACTTCTTCCCCGCCGGCCCCTGAGGCCCTCTCGTCTCGGCCTGTAGGAGGGACGCACTGTGGGCAGCTGTGGGAGGACAGACCTGAGTGTGAATCCCAGCATCCTGCCTCCAGGGCCTGGGTGCTGTCTGCTCACCCTGAGCCCCGGCTCCCCACCTGACCACGGCCCTTCTGCCCTGGCGAACTCCTGTGCACCCTCAAAAACCCAGTGGGGCCTGAACCTTGAGCCCCAGAATGTCACACACACCCCCAACTCCATCCCCAGCTGCTGATTCCTCTCCCCTGACAGAGGGATTTCTGTGCCTGGTGCCCCCCTGGGAGCCCACCAGCCCCCTCAGGTATTCCCAGGTCTGGCCCTGCTCCCTTACCTCACTGGACAAGCCACCCTCATTGCCAGGCCTGGATTCCTGCTGTGAGAACAGACACACTGTCACCGTGCCTTGGTTTCCCCAGCTCTGAAATGGAGATGTGGGTGTCAGTGGGTGATGGGCCCTGGGTGTCCTGAATGCTCGGAGGGAGATTGGGGTGGGCTGCCTGGAGGAAGGGCAGCCAGCTGCTCACCAGGCCCCAGTTTCTGCAGGCAGACCCCTGCCTAACAGCCCCGCCAGGCTGTGGGGCTGGGGAGCTGTGCCCACCGGGGCTGAAGCCTGTAGAACAGCCCCTCCCAGGAATCCCGGCTGCCCGGAAGCCACTGGCTCCTGGTGGTCACAGCCAGCACCTGCGGCTGCTGCCACCGGCAGTCCAGGAGAGCTCCAACCACCCCCCATCACTGCTTCAGCTCAGCGCTGCCTTCTATTCCTCGGGCCTTGGTTTCCATGTGTATCTGGGAGAGCAGCAGGCGGGCAGGATTTGGGAGAGGACAGGGCGTCCTGGGCATTTAGGGTTAGAGTGGGGACAAGAGGCAAGCCATGGAGGGCCGGGAGGCGGGAGAAAGGAGGGAGACACTATCAGTCCCCTCCAGAGGCGTGGAGAGGTCCAGGGCCCCCACGGGGGAAGAAGAGGAACCCAGTTTTAAATCAAAGGGAGACTGATGCCTTGTGGATGGGAGGTGCCCCCAGCGGGAGCTCCACGCTCTGGGGCCTCGAGCCACTGCCCACTGTTCCCGAGGGAGCCAAGAACCAAACCCCCCTGTTTTCTGGAACTTGCCTGCACTCCTGACCCTGTGACCACAGAAGCCCCGTGGAGGCTGGGCCCCGGGTCCCCTGTCTGGCCTGCAGCCAGGCCAGTGGGTGGAGGCGGATGGGCGCAGGACCAGGCCTCCTCTGGGATGCCCATGAGGTGACCCCAGTGGCTCAGGGTGGAGTTCCCCCACCTGTCTGCAGGTGAGGGCAGGTATGGATAGGAGGTGGCAGCGAGGCAGGGCCCAGGGATGGCTTCGCACCCAGGCCCAATCCCTTCCCTTGGCCACACCCCTACCAGGGCCCCCTCCTCCCCCACCTGCATTCCCAGGCCCCTAGCCCTGCTTGGGCTCCCAGGCTCCAAACCAGAAAAACGAGATGGAGAACAAACAAGCAGGCTCAGGCTGCAGCCTCCAGCACATCCAGCGTCCAGCACAGGCCTGGCCATGGAGCCAGGTCCCGCCCTCCTGGGGCACTGAGGGTCAGGGTGGAGGTGTCACCTAGGACATGCAGAGTGCCATACCCCCGAGTCGGCCCCCCCTGCCTCCCCAGCCTTCCTGCTGCCCAGGCAGCCTCCCCTGCACTGGCCCCGCTCATCTCTCCAGGGACGGGCTCTTGAGAGCTGCAAAGCCCACTGTCCTGGCTGCAGTGGGCTTCCCAGGAGTTAGCTTCTTGTCACTAGGGGTGTGCAAACAGGGCCAGAAGACCGCAGCCGGGGGCTGCAGAGGGGAAGTGCAGGCTGGCAGGTACCGCCAGTTTCCCGAGGTCCTTTTCAGATGGAGGGTCCCCAGACCCAAAACTCCCTCCTAGAACCCGAGGTTCAGGATTCTAACCTCTGGGATCGTGATGTGTCCCATGACGAATGCAGTGCTGGCCGTGTCACAAATGCCCGCTTATTCCAAGGGGTCCAGGGGCAGCTGGGTGTCTCCGTCTCATCAGCCTCCACCCCCCTCACCCAGCTACTGCCCCTCCACGCCCACCTCCTCCGTGGGTCAGGCCAGACCACTGGACCCTGCAGAGGCCCCGGACAGGCCTCCCACCAATGCCTGCCACTCCTGCCCCAAGGGCCTTGCACAGGACTTTAGTCAAGCGAGGGAGAAACTGTGGGTTTGGATTCCAGCAACTGGGCTGACCCCAGCAGAAAACAAGGAAGAATCCATCTCCCCCAGACTGCTTGGTGTGTGCCAGTATACTCCAGATTCTTGGTTTGACAGTCCTCTCTCTACAGAAAGGAGTGGGAGGCAAGGCTTGTGCTTTAAGGGAACGGTAGAGGGGCCAGCTGGGCAGCAGCCTGAGGGGCTGGGGAGGGCAGCCGAGAGGTTGGGGGGGGCACCATGGACTCTGGGCTTGGGCTCTGGCCGTGGACTAGGTCCCTGGCTGAGCCCCACCTGCCTCCCTGGGAGCCCTGACCACAGCGGTGTGGGGCCGGACCTCACCTGTCAGTCTGGAGCAGCTTGAGGCTGGGGCGGGAGGTGAGGTCTGGAGAGGACTCCAGAATCAAGCTCAGAACAGCCTGGAGAAGAAAGGTTTTGGGCGGGTGGCCGAAGAACAAACATAGGGCAGGATGGGTCCTGAGGGTGGAGGGCACAGGGGATCCTGCAGGAGCAAGGGACATAGAGACATTGGAGAGGGCCAGACAGTGCTCTGAGCATCCACTCTTAGCCCCACATGGCTGGATGGATGGTCTGTCACCACGTGGGGCCGCAGGCCCAAGGCAGAGGCTGTGGACGCCAGAAGGTGCCCAAGGCAGAGAGGTGCAGGGCAGGGCAGGGCAGCGCCGGGCGGTGCTGGGGGGTCCCAACCTTCCCAGGGACCTGGCAGCACCTCAGACGTGGGGTGGGGGAAAGGGTAGAGGTCGGCCCTGAGCAGGACGGGACGGGCTCCCAGCTGTCCTGTGAGGACACGCTGCCCCCCCCGCACCCCCGGGCCTCGCCACCGGACATTCACATGACCCACGTCTGGCTGCCCGCCCAGCCGGCATCCCTGCCAATCACGCTGACCTTCCTCCCACCAGCACCTGCTGGGGACTGACAGAGGTCTCTATTCCCGGCCAGGCGCCTGCTCAGGTTATATTTAGGCCATGGGTCGGGGGGAGGTGGGCACCGGGCTGCTGACCCCCTCCTGGGGCCCAGAGCAGGGCAGCTGGGCTGGGCTGCCTGCCCGGGCCCAGCCTGGTGGCTCAGGCTGAGCCCTGAGGAGCAGGTTGCTGCCTGCAAGCCCTCTGTCCATAGCCGGGAACAGGCTGGGGCCACGGGCTCTGCCATGTTTCCGGTGGGAGCTCCCGGCTGTGGGAGAGTAAGGCTGGCGGTGCTGGAAACTCGGGGAGTCCAGCCTCAGGGGGGGCGGGCAGGAGCTCCAGGTCAGGGGTGGGAGAGGCCCAGCTGGCCTTTTAGTTCCAGAGGCTCTGATGTCCATTAGATCACTCCCTCCTGGGACCTCCCAGGGCCCTGCCTGAGGGGACGCCTAGCCCCAGGCCCTTCCTGCCGCCCGGACTGAGCCCTCTTCCCTCCTGCTGCCCGGCAGGATGTTCCCAGGGAGGAAATGGCCCCTAGGAAGCCACCCCATCCCCGCTGGAGCCCAGGGCCACTTCCTGCCCCATGTGGGCCTTGGTCCTGCCCCCAATTCTGCCAGCCCAGGCCAGACCCAGACTTCCTGCCCCCAGCAGCGTGGAGGGGCAGGGCCATCCCAGCTTCACCCGGCCCAGCAGGGACGAGCCGGACGAGCCAGACTCCCCAGACCCAAGGGCCTGAGAGCCTCTACCTGGGACTGCGGTACCCTGCCCACAGACGCCCCCGTCAGACACCCCAGCTCTGGTATTACCTGATGCCCCCACAGCCCACCTCCACGGGGGACGGTGACCTCAGCAGTCCCCGGCCCGGCCCTGGAAGCCGACAGCTGCTTTAGAGCATCTCCCTGGCCATGGCAGAGGTGGGCCCATCTGGCACCACAGGGCTGGCCTTGAACCAGCAGGCTTGCCTGGATCTGAAGGGTCCTATGGCAGAGGTCGCGACCCTGCTCCGTGGGCAGCCTCATCTCCAGGGGAGACCCCTCCTTGGTCCAGCCCTCCCTCTCCGCCCAGGCCCCTCACACCCAACTCGAAGGGGTTTCCTGCCCCTGCTGACCCCAGATCAGGGCAAGTTGCCGGCCACCCCCCTCCACCCTCCGCCCCAGGAAACGCGCAGCTGGGGGTTGTGGGGTTTTGGGGCCGGGTTGAAGGAATCGAGGGCAGGGCTGGGGGCTCTGGAGGGAAATGGGCGGTCCCAGGCCAGCCCGCTCTGAGGTTCAGGAAGTGGGGGTCTCAGAAGCTTCCTCTTGGCCAGACGTGCTCCCGGTAGGGCTGGGCAGCCGGGGGGTCAGAGGCCTGGCCCCAGCTGCCCCTTCCTCTCTAGCCGGCCACCAGCTGGGTGGCCTGTACTGCTGCAGGCCTCGGGCTGGTAGCTGGGTGTCCCTTGGGCCCTGCAGGTGGCCGGCAGTCAGTGCCAGAAGGTCTCTGGGCCGCCCAGGCTGGAGGCACATCAGCGTGGCCTCTGTGAGTCCATCGGCACACCCGGCCCTGCCTGGCAGGAGTCGCCATCAGATGGGTGCGGCAGGAGTGCCCAGCAGGGCCCACCCCAGCCCCGGACTGTGTTCCCTCCTGCTGGAACTCCCCGGAGCCTCGGTTTGCCCATCTGTACAACGAGGTGACAATCCCTGCCCGGACGCAGACAGAGAGGGTGCCAGTAAAGTCTGGAGCCCGGACCACTGGGGTAGAAGACCTCGGGCCCTCCGGGGCAGTGGCTGGGTCCCAGCCCTGTCACACCCCTGAGACCCGGGGCCCACTGCCCGCCTCCCCCCAACCCCGGTGTGCCTGCCACACCTGCCCTGAGAGGGCTTCCCGAGCCAGCACCGGGCCCCACGTCTGCCCCCTGGCACGCACAGGGGCTGATAGAGGCTTCGGAGGAGCCCAGTCCGGCCAGGCCCTGAGTGCAGATGACTGAGGTGGGAGATCTAGCCCTCTGGGAGACAGGTGGGCACCTCAGAGGGGCCGGGGAGGACCCCACCCTCCGAGACGTTGGCTCACGCCCCGCCCACAACGGGGGCCCGCGTCGGTGGGGAGACCGAGGCGGGGGGAGTGACTGGCCTGGGAGGGTCTCAGGGTGGGGTGAGGCCAGCACCGCAACTCATGAGTGTGCATCTGTGGCTGTGTCGCAGGCCTCACTGGCCCCCACCCCTGGCCCACACATGATGGGCGGTCGTCCGTCAGCAAGGCCTGCCCCTCTGGCCATCCATCACCAGCCGTGGCCACGGGAGGAACGGCCTGTTTGTTTTGCCAGCTCCGTGTTGCTCCCTGGGGCGTGAGCCGGAGGAAATGGCTATTTCTGCCTGGGCGGGCGGTGGACAGCAGAGGTGTGGAGGCCACCAAGGGTGGGGTCAGGCTGGGCTGTGGTAGGACCCCTGGCCAGGCAGGGCCCCTCATAGGTGCCCGAGGCCTTGCCCTGCCCTGTGCCTCAGTTTCCCTCTGGCACCAGGGCAAGTGACACTGGGATTTTCTGACCGTTCCCATGGCAGCTGTCTCCAGCCAGGTCATTCACCCCTGCCCTTGCCACTGGGTGGGGTAGGCTCAGGTGTCAGCTGCCACCAGGTGGGGGGGTCCCTTTGTCAGAAATCCAAGATACTTGATGCTGGATGTCCACACTGTCTGCCGGGAGCTGCTCTGGGGCTGGGTTCAGGCCGTACACCGACTGGTGGGGTGGGGGTGGGGCTGCCAGGAGGTCTGGAAGGTTCTAGGCACCTATTTGTAGATGTTCAGCCTCAAGATCAGAGCCAGGGACACTTGGGGCCCCATTAAAAGAGACAGCACATGTAGAATGGAGGAAGTGACATGCCGTATAAAGAGGGAAGTGTCCAGACCCCAGGGCAGCATCCTCAGCAGCTACAGAGTGACCACCTCTGCCTGGTGAAGTATATTCATACAGATGACACAGTGGCATGGTGCTCGGCGCCCCAGTCACCCATCTCTTCTCACAACAACCCCCAAGGCTCCAGCAGCCGAACTGGGACATGTCTTTCCCCGGTGCAACCTCGGACCTCTGCCCTTATCCGCGATGTATAACACGGTCACTCCTCACTGCCCAGCCCTGGGCTCCCGCTGGACCTGTGGATGAGGGAAGCAGGCTCGAAAGGCCACAGTCTCAGAGCCACGCGGCGTGGGGCCCGGCGTCCAGGGCAGGCGTCTCGCGAAGAACAGGCCCATGCTGTATCTGGAGGGCCTCGTCTGGGAAGCAATGCTAGAAGCCAAAAGCCGGAGTCAGGAAAATGCCCTCCAGACCCCATCCCCTCAGCCTTCCTCCAAGGCAGCCCTGACATCCAGACACTTCTCCATCTGGGAGCAGCAGTCTCCTTCCAGAGCGTTCCTCCCTATTCCTGGCTGCTCCCCCTGCCCAGGCAGCCTGCACATGTCTGCAGGGCATCACCGCCTCCTGTCTTCCCTGAAGTAAGGCGCTGGCTGGTCTTAGTGGATGTTAGGAAAGAATCTGCAAAAACTCCCTCCAAGGTGAGCGTGACTAATAGCGTCCTTTCCTGAGTGTGCAGGGAGGGTAGAGGCGCCCAGGAGAAGCCACGACCGAGGCCACATGAGGGGACTCTGGGTACTGAGTTGCAGGGTTCTGGGGAGAGGAAGGCTCAGCAGCCAGGCCCACCTTCCCCACCAACACAGGGTGACTCCTGGGTCCCGGCCCAGGTCCAGCGCCCAAGGGCTGGCTTAGCCCCACTTGTGCATCACCTCCGTGTCTGGTCTCACTGCCCCCCATGCCCGGCCTGGATGGGAACAGTGACATGACCAGCAAATGCCACCCCCCCACCCACCAGGCTGAAGGACCAGGCGGAGCAGCAAAGCAGAGCATAGGGCCCAGCAGGCACAAGGGGGGCAGTCCTGAGACGGCATGTTGGTCGGTGGGGGCAGAACCAGGGCACAGCGCCAGGAAGGAGGGGACACGTGTCCGGGACCTGGGCAGGCAGGCGCTCTACAGAGGGGCCGGCCACGGAAGTCCAGTGCCCCTGCGCCATGCTGGCTTTGTCTGGGCTGCCTCGGTTTCTCCAGGGGGCACCGCGGAGTCTCCCATTGGCCCCAGGGCCTGGCTGTTCTCAGTCAGGCCTGAGACAGCCCGGCGCCCACCTACACACCGCCCAGCACGGGGCGGCCAGTGCGTTGGGTTCTGGCAAACACCCTGGCGGGAGGGGCTGGACTGGCTTTGGGGCACCAGTGAAAGCTCACATCTGTCTGTCTGTCTGCCCAGCACAGCTGATGCCAAGTCCCCACTTAGCAGGACAGGGCCTCCCTCCTGCCCCATAGCATGGGGCCAAGGCCAGTCTCACCCACTCCTCTTGGCCTCAGTTTCCCCATCTGGGAGGCCCTTCCCCTCTGCCCTGGTCCCCGGGTTGCCCACCACTGGCACCACCTTGGGGCCCCGACAGCTTAGTGGGTGCAGGGAACCCAAGAGGGGGCTTCAGCAGAGGCAAGATTGACCCAGCCCCTGCCCTGCCAGGGAAGACAGCGGGAAGGGCCAGGCCACCCCTACATGGATGCAAGCAGGACCCTCTTGGCCACGTGGGCAGAAGGGGTCGGGTGGGGGGGCCACGGTGTCAGAACCAGCTCCGAGCAAGTCCAGGCCAGGGACTGGCTGGGACTGACTGGGGGAGTGGGCCCGCGGGCAGGGGCCTCAGGGCTGCCAGGCCGCCCCCCTCCCCGCAGCTGTCTCCTGCTCCTCAGGCTCCCACCTCCCCCGCCGGCCCTGGACTCCTATTTCACTGAGGAGATTAAGACCACCTGGCGAGAGCCCCCTCCGGCCCCTCCCCTCGCCCCAGCCCTGCCTCCCAGCCCGTCGGCCCCTTGAGGTGCCCTCCTGCCCCCCTCCCCACCCCCACATTCCCACACAGCTCCGCTGCCCGCCTCTGTGCCTGGGATCGCCCCGGCCCATCGATGCTCTGAGCCCCAAGCCCTCCAGTCCTCACCCATTGGGCTCCACCAGCCCTGCCTGGTGGCCCCGGCGCCACCGCTGTCCCCACAGCGATCCCTGTCCGCGTCCTGCCTGCCAGGCCCGGGGTCCTTTCCACTCAGCCTGCGCTGCAGCCTCCGGAAGTCCTCGCAAGGTCTTGAGAGGGACCCAGGCCATCCCCGCGCTTCAGGACGACAGCCTCTGAGCCTGGGTCCCGGGGGCTCAGGCGTGGGCCCTGTCCAGCCTACCATGGGCAGCCGGCTGGGCCTGACGCTGCCTCAGACAGACAGGAGGAATCTCAGCTCCTAAAACCGCAACTCTGAGCGTGCCTGTTTGTTTGCTTTTGAAAAATTCCAACCTGGTTCAGCAGAGCCGCGGAGGAGGGAAGGGATTTGTCTGGCTGGGGCGGGGCGGGGCTGTGCTGGAGGACACGGGAAACAGAGGCCAATGTGGACACCTGGGCTGGGCGGGGAAGCCAGGCAGACCGGGCCCAGCTGGACTTCCTGGGGGCACGGCCAGCATCCCCCCTCTCTGAACCCCCCGCCAGGTCCCAAGGCCCCACAGGAGCACAGAGACAACAGCTGCCCTACCCACAGTCCTGGGGGACCAGCTGGGCTGGGGTGCGGCCCAAGGAGCCTGGGGCAACGGTGCCATCGGCTGAGGAGTCACGTTCAGGAGCTGACGGGAGTTCGCTTAATCCACACTGTGGGGCTTCCAGCTCTCTCCCCATTTCTCAGACAGAAACATTGAGGCTTGGGGAGTACACAGAGCACTGCAGGGTGAGGCTTACGCCTAGCCCAGCTTGTGATGTCTGGGCCACGCCATCTGCCCTGGCTCTGCCTGCTCTGAAGGGCCCATCTCCTCCAAAACGTCATCCCCGCCTTCTTCCCAGCAGCTCCTCCCCTGGAAGGGGAGTCCAGACAGAGCTGCTGGGGAGGGACCTGGCTGCCTCCCCTTGTCTCCCCAGGCCTCGGCCTCCTATCTGCCCACAGGGTCCTGGAGGTGGGCCTGCCGAGGGTGGTGGGCAGTGGCTCTGGACACCAGGTCGGTGGCTCTGGGCTAATGGGGTGACCCAGCAGGCCTGGGGGCTCCGCCAGGGAGCAGAGGGGACAGAGAGGGGCTTGGGCACGGAGCCAATCCTCCACTGCCTCAGACCAACTTCTACCCGGAGCTTCTCCAAAGAGAAAGCTGGGCTGTCACAATGAAAACGTGGACAACTTGAATTTTTTTTTTTAATAGATATCTAAAGAGAGGCATCTTTTTTTAAAAAATTAATTAATTAATTTATTTATTTATTTTTGGCTGTGTTGGGTCTTCGTTTCTGTGCATGAAGCAAAAATTGACAAAAATTAAAGGGGGAAACACAATTCCTCAATGTACTAGGATATATTTTTTTTAATTAATTAATTAATTTATTTATTTATTTTTGGCTGTGTTGGGTCTTCGTTTCTGTGCAACGGCTTTCTCTAGTTGCGGCGAGCAGGGGCCACTCTTCATTGCGGTACGCGGGCCTCTCACTATCGCGGTCTCTCTTGCCGTGCAGCACAAGCTCCAGACACGCAGGCTCAGTAGCTGTGGCTCACGGGCCTAGTGGCTTCGCGGCATGTGGGATCTTCCCAGACCAGGGCTCGAACCCGTGTCCCCTGCATCGGCAGGCAGATTCTCAACCACTGCGCCACCAGGGAAGCCCCGACAACTTGAATTTAAATTGCTAACCGAATCAAGCATTGAATGGAAATTCCAAGTGTGATATATTCGGTTATTAAAACTGCTGTATCTTGAAGAGGAGACACGATACATCCTTTGATTGTGGGGAGCTTGCCCTGGCGAGGCCCCGTTGACAAAGGTGCAGGAGTCCCCAGCTTGGCAGTCATTGCTCATGCCTCTGGCCCTGCCCCCGTGTCTTCCTTCCCAGAGCTTCCTTGCTCATCTTACCCACCAAGCCCGACTCAGGGCTGGATGGAGACTGACCTCCCAGGGGATCTACCCAGAAGGGTCCCCACTGAGTGAACTGTTATGGCAGACTCTTCCTGTCCCCAACGTCCAGGGCATCGTCCTGGCCATCGGACCTTCCCCCAGGGGCATCGTTTGAGGGTGTCACTCTCAGGAAATAACCCCACAAGAGCAGACTGAAACATTTTGATCTTCATTGTGCAGTGCCCAAGGCTCCACATGGACCTCGTCCAAGCCAAGTAAGGATGAGTTACTGAGGTGAGAGTCCTCGACATTGATGACTTGCTACAGGGTTCACTGCAGCGGATGCACATGCACACACATGCGTATCTGTGTATGTGTTCTGCACGTGCCTGTATGTGCGCTCTGGCCCATGTTGGTGTGTGCGTGTGTACGTGTGTATGGTGCGCTTCACAGGTGTGTGCGCACGTGTGTCTGTGGGTACGTTCACGTATGTGTGTGGCGTGTACATGCATGTTACACTCGTGCCCTTGCTCACGGTTGTGTGTGTACCCAGTCAGTGTCCCCTGCCAGCCAGAGAAACCTGAGAAGAGTGTCTGCAGGTGTCCAGCTTCTGGCCTCTCACCCTCAGCCAACACACCCAGGGGCTTTGAGGGCTTATCCCTTTCCCTGGAGAGTGTGGCTCCCCCTGTCCTGACCACAGAGGGGAAGCTGTGGGCGGCCTAAATCTACGTCACCTGGGTCTCTGAGCCCCACCTCTGCCTGACAGCACCTGGGGTGGAGGGGCCAGTGTGGCCAGTAGATGGACAGACAGATGGACAGCCGGCTCCCCATGTGGCTGGGTCCTCCCACCAAGTGGGCAGCTAAATCAACAGGCTGAGAAATTGGAGAGGGGCCCAGGGCCAGGCTGTGTGTTGGGCCGTCTGTTTGTTTGTTCTAGAGCTGTGGGAACTTCCAGCCTGCAGGGGGCCCTGGTGCCCTGCGGGGGGTAGGGGGTGCTATCACCCAGGCCCGACCGACAGCCCCATCCGGTCCGGCCATCCCCTTACTGTCTCCCCCCATCTGTCCTCCCGGGCACTAGAACCAGAAGACAGCACCCTCAGTGAGGGGAGTACAGCCAGGCCCGGGGCAGATGGGAGGCTGCACCCAGCTGTGCATGGCTGTGCAGACCCTGGCCCATCCCTCCCGGCTCTGAGGGGCTGGTGTCACAGCAGTGTGTGCCTCTGTGCGGCCTTCTCTGTCAGCCCTCAGGTGACACCCTCCAGTGTCCATGTCTGCCCCCTCAGTTGCCCTTTGTTCAATCTGCAGTCATCAGCCCCCGGGGGTCCAGACCCTTGGATCAGGAGGCAGGTGGCACTGGGGACCAGGAAGAGTCCCAGGTGATGCCACAGAAGGGGCGAGGGCGCCAGCCCCTTCCCTGGGCATGGCTCAGCTCACCTACCCAGCGTCATCTCCAAGCCACCAAAGAGCACACGCCAGGCTGTTTCTGGTCCCCAGCCCTTGCCAAGAACTCCATGGGTTCTGCCTGGCGCCGCCTCACAGTCCTCAGTTCCCCTCACATGAACCCCACTATGCACTCGGGGCTCAGGGCCCAGCACAGGGTCCCCCACCAGAGTTTGGGGTAAGAACCCACCACCAAGGAAGAGGCCTGGGTGGGCTCGCAGGGACTTGTGCTTCAGTTGGGGGCACCCCGAGGGAAGGGCCTGGGAGCAGTTAGGGGGCCAACAGAGCCACTGCCAGTCCAGGTGCATGGAGCCCCCAGGCTGGGGAGACGGAGTCGCCTCCTTCAACCTGCAGGCGGTGTCACAAGAGACCAGGCCAGCGGGGTCGGGGCAGGGAAACAGCCCCTGCCCGGGACGGATGCAGCCTCACTACCAGCTCCCACAGGCCCTGGTCCCAGCCCAGCACCGCCCCCCCCCGCAACCCCCTGCACGGCCCAAGGGTCTGCAAACCCACGGTGGATCGCGCAGACCGCGCTGGAGCCAGTGGGGCCAGGAGCTGGGCGCGCAAGAGCCAGCGGCGCGGACAGCGCCCGTTCCTCCCCGCCTCATGGGTGGAGCCCATGAATCCTCTTCGGCTCCCCAGCCAGGGGCCCGGGGAGGGAGGCCACCCCACAGCGGCCCCACCCGCCCACCTCGGGGGCTCAGGGTCGCTGCCCATTCACGCCCAAGCGGGCCACCCAGAAAGCCGCGTTCGTCGGCATTGCGGGCCAAGTGCTTTCGTTGGATGGAGGCAGATGAGACGCACCCAGGGGCCGAGGTCCTGCGCGAGGCGCCCACTATGGGCGGGGAGCGGAGAGGAGGAATGGAGCTGTGAAGGGAGAACGGAGCTGCCCTGCGCACCTGCCTCTCCCGGCTCCAGCGAAGTTCGCCCCCTCACGCCTCCTGCCAAGGCTTGGCCCCCAGGGGCCCAGCCACCCGGGCCGCGGGGCCGGGGAGGAGCGGCTGCTGGCGGCAGAAAGGCAGGGCACAGGCCGCTCCCGGTGCGGGGCCTGCCTGCGAGAGCACCGAGGCCCGTCTAGGCAGGCCCTGGAGGCAGTTCCCGGTGAATCAATTCTGAAACGAATGAACCGGGTCAAGAAAAGCCCAGTCCCTCTCTTTCTGAACCCCGGGTCGGGGAGATGGCTCTGCCCCACTCGGTGCTCTAGTTCCTGGGGGACAGGGTCCCCAGGGCTCTGCGCACTCACATCCTCCAGCCGCCCGCTCAGATCCATCTGTGTGCGCCTGTGCCCCAGGTAGTGGGAGACCCAGGCTGGGGGAGTGGGTGGTGCCCCACCTTCTCTCGCGGAGCACCTGAGCACAACAATCGGTGGGCTTGGCGCCCACCAGAGATGCACAAGGGCACGAAGGTCCTTCCAAGGGTGGGAACAGAGAGGCCCAGAGTGAATTCTGAACGCTGGGCATGGCGCTGTCGAAGTGCCTTTATGGTGGCGGAAGAGTGAGGAGTGGGGTCCCCCCCAAAGCTGTGAGCGCTCCAGTCTTGAGAGCTGCCCTGAGGAAGCCACGTGCGCTCCGGGGAGGCGGAGCTGGGTGCAGCAGTGCAGCCAGACTCTCCAGGGGCCTCCTTCTGCACGCTGGGGAGAAAACCTCCGAAACAGCGCTTGCTTCAGGCAAAACTCTGAAGATGCTGGGGCGGGGGATGAGTGAGCCTCCGAATGCAAGGTGCCAGGGGGAGCGCTGGGATGCCTCCCAGTGCCCACGTGGGACCCAGCGCAGGGCCCGCAGAGAGAAGCAAAGGCTGCAGCCCGATCTGCACCCAGGACGGGCGGCTGCCTCGGCTCCATCCCGCCCCTGCCGCCTCCTGTTCTCAGCTAGACTTCTGGTCCCCGTACCTCGCGGAGGCCAGTCAAAGCCGAGCCTCGGTTTTAGGACCTGTAAAGTGGTCTCATCCTAGTTCCCCCTTCGCTGCCAAGCGGCACAGCGAAATGCGGGTCTTGTCTTCAGCCCACGTCCCAGGCGGAGGGGCACGCCGCGCCCTAAGGAGGCAGAGCCCGAGCAGCGCACGACCCGCGGCAGCGCCCAGCCCTTCCGGCCCGCTCGGGCCGGCGCCCAGCCAGGCCTCCTACCTCGCGCGCCCGGAGGTGCGGCCGGCAGGGGGAGCGAGGCGGAAGGGAGCCGTGGCCGCTCCAGGTGAGGGATGAGGACTTCCCGCAGGCGGCGGCGCGCGCGGACGTGGTGTGTGGGGCGTCGCGGAGCCAGAGGGCGCGAGCTCCGTCTGGGCGGTGGGGGCACTGTGGGTGGGGTGGCGGCGGGCGGTGAGGAGAGCGGCGTATCGCCCCGGGAGGGACGGAGGGAGGGTCCGAGGAGCTCAGGCCGGAGGCGCGGGAGGCGGTGACTCCGCAGCGTTTGGGCCTCTTTGGGCCCCTGCAGTTGTATTCCAGCAGGGACCGGGCGTTGACAGAGGGGTTCGGGGTCTGCAATTGCTCGGGTGAGTAGCTGCAGCTGGGGAAGCAGGGTTGCCAGTCCCAGGCGGAGCGGCGTAGGGGGGGCCCTGACCTCCTCCAGCGCTCTCTCGACCAGAATTGGCCCACTGGCCCACGCCACAGCGTCCTTTCTGCTCCCGCGCTTTTCCCCACCTAGCCTGGCCTCCCAGATCCTAGCTCAGGCATGAAGGGGTTAATGAGGGGCTGGGAGGACCCCGTCTCCTGTCTACCACCTCAGACTCCGAGGGCCAGGGACCTCAGGACAGTGCCCCAGGAGGCTGACCTTGTGACTCCAGAAGCCCCACGGTTTTTCACTTTCATTTCTCCTTTCTCAACATTGGTGTCTGCCTCAGACTGGGCACCTGCCCACTGTCTTCAGGTGTTCGCCCAGGTATACAAGGAAGGCTCCCCAGCTGCACAGGACACAACCATGGGCACCCCCACATGCCAGGACAGCACACATCCCAGATGGCATACAACCACATGCAACGCACGCACCCACCTGAAGGTTGGATGCAGACCACCAGCAAGAGGTACCCATGGTGACTGCCCTGCACGCCTCTCTAGGTGCAGACTCTCAGTACGGGCTCCCCTCCTGCAGCACCACCACGACCTGCCCCCACCAACTCCCCTGCCAGCCAGGCTCTCCCTCCACCAGGAGCATCTCCACCTGGGGTCCTGGAGGCCTGGTGCATCACACCACTCCCTGGACTTGCTCCTGGGCCCCACAGATCACTGTCACTGTCACAGCCCCACATGGCTACTCACGGTGGGGGGCACACCCTGGCAACAGCTTCCCTTTTCTGGCATGGTTCACAAAGCTGCAGCCACAGCCTAGGGGGTGGGGCGGGGCTCACTGTACTTGAGGTCACACGCACCCACCCCAGTCACACAGCAGGGCCCACAAGCTCACCGACTTGACTCCAGCCTTGTATCTTTCCTGGACCTCAGGCCCGGGAGCCAGGCGTTTCCCGCTGGTGCCCACTCCCAGGTCCCCAGTTTCTGGGCCTTCCTGCCTCAGAGCCAGCATCCCCTCCAGCCTGGGATCTGAGGCCCTGGGACTGTAAAAACCCTGAGAGAGACTGCTGCCTTCCACCCCCATCCAGGCAAGCGCAGGCAAAGCAACAGAGGCCTTGGAAATGGAGGCCTGACTGCGAGAGCCTCAGTGCAGGGCCAGAGAGGATCCTGGGAGCAGGGAGGCCTGGCGCCCTGCTGGGGAGACTCTGGACTGGAAGGCCATGGATGCCCTGAACTGGGCAGAGAGGCCTCAGAGGCAGTAGGTGCGCGGAAGCGCAGGCCAAGTCAGGTCTTAGCGTCCGGGATGCCTGGCCCTGAAGGCCCAACTGGGCAGCAGGGCCTTCCCAGGCGGGCAGGCTGGCTGTGGGTGGGTGGTGAGCGAGGGGCAGCATACGACCCGGCCGGCGGCCTGAATTCCTCCGACGTGTCCTCGGCTCCCTCGGCCAGTCCAGGCCCCGCCCCCGGCCCTCCCTGCACCCGGCCGGTGCGTGGGGAGGTCGGAGGAGCGGGCACTGCCCACCCTCCGGATGTATAAGCGTCCTGGCCAGAGGCGGGCGGTGCGCGCGGGTGCGCGTGACGCTCGGGCTCCCGGGCTGCTTGGCCTGGGCGGTGTCCCTCTGCTCGGGGTCCCCAGCCACGACAGTGAGCCGACCGAAGAGGGCTGGGGGCCGCTTGCTGGGCTGGGTCCTGTCCCTGAGCACCGAGGAAAGGACGACGCCGTGGCCCTGGGGCTGTCCGCCTGTGGCCAGTGCCGGAGCCCGGACTGCCCTCTCCTCACCCAGGTGCAGGGGCAGCCGGGGAAGAGGAGGCGGGAGGAGCTGAGGGCAGGGGCAGGGCCGGTGCCCCACTGCTGCGGGTTGGGGCTGGGCGCTCCCAGCGTCCCCACCTCCCCTTGGGGGCTGGGGAAGCTGATGGCTTCGCTGTACAGAGGGAACCCAGGCCTCGGGGAGCAGCGGGATGTCCAAGGGGTGCTGGTCATGGAGGCCCCTGGGAGCAGAGGCAAGGGGCCCGGACCTTGAAAAGCAGGAGGGCCCACACCCCCGGGGCTCTCAACCCATCAGGGCCCCTCGGCTGCCACCCGCCCGGAGTGGGGGGCCGTGACACCATAATCCCCTGGGCCCAGGGCCGGCGGCTGTGAGTGGCACCGCAGGCCCCCGCCCCCGGGGCCCGAGGGCTGGGCTGGCCTCGGTGGGGCCGGGTGCACGCAGTCGGAGGCGGCGCCGGTCAGGCCGCCGGGCGCCTATGGACGCACGGAGCCCGCTGTCTCCCCGGGCCAGCGCGTTCAGCATTGCCTCTCTGGTTGCAGCAGAGGCCGCAGAGCACACCGCTCGCCTGGGCCCCAGGTTCTCCGACCCGGCGAAGCTTCGCAGGCTGCTGGGATCCCCGGCCAGGATGCACTTCAGCACCGTCACCAGGGACATGGAAGGTGAGCCTCCTGCTGCGTCTACACGGACCCGCCCGCCAGATCTCCTGCCCCTGCTGCCATGGGGCCCAAGCAAAGAGGGTTGGCAGGATCCGGGCAAAGAGCGGGTGGAGGGAGCTCTGGCGGGGTGAGTTCCAGGCTTCTAGCTTGGACTCTAGGGTGGAGAGGAAGGGGGCATCCTGCCCAAATTCTGTGCCCCCGTCCAGCCTGGGGACCCTCCAGCCTGGGGACCCCGCTGCAGAGACCCGCACGCAGCTAGACACAGGAGCAGAAGAGGGCGAGGGGAGGCTGGGAGGACAGCAAAGAAGGACGAGAGAAAGGCGGTGGCAGAAGGGCCGTGAGCTCAGAGAGGCGGGAGGAAAGGAGAGGAGCGTGAGATTGTCAGGGGACACGGAAAAGGGGGGAGGCAGCGGGAGAAAAAGAAATTGAGAAAAGGAGAGAAAACATAAAACCCAAAAGAAGAAAGATGAAAAGGAAATGAAGAGGGCAAGAACGAAAGAGAAGAAAGTGGAGGAAAATTTACGAAACAAAGTTGAGTCATAAAAAAAGAAAAATAGAAAGAGTTCAGTTTTTATTCAAAAAAAAAAGAGTTAAAAGCCATGAATAACAGAGAGACGCACGCAGAAAGGAGGGGGACAGGCAGACTGAAAAGAAAGACAAAGCGCTGAGGGGCTAGCAGGAAAAAGAGGAAGAGGCAGAAAATAAAACAGAAATAAGGAGACGCGAGAGAGATAGTGGAAGGAGGAAAGAGGATGCGGAGGGGAGACTTGAACGAGGAAGACAAAGGTAAGGAAATAACAAATTGCAAAGAGCCCGGAGAGAGAAGTGCAACGCGGGAGGGCGGCAGAGCGAGGGGCGGCCGGCGGGCGCTCGCTCGGGGGAGCCGGTCCGGGCGGTCGGGGGGCCGGGAGGG
>NC_041232.1:1378679-1404692 GCF_002837175.3 Physeter macrocephalus | reverse complement strand
CCGGGGCGCAGCGCAGCGCGCGCCCGCCACTCGGCCCGGGGCGCGGGGCAGCGCTCACCTCGGCGGGGCTGCGCGGCCCGCGGGTCATGATCTCCGCGGTGTCCAGCCCGTGGCTCACGCAGCTCTCGCACTTCTGCGACGTTGCAGCCTTCACGGCCAGCAGCCTGAGCGGCCTGGGGGCGGCGGGGGGCTTCCCGGGCGCCGCGTCGCCGGGCGCCGACCCGTACGGCCCGCGCGAGCCCCCTCCGCCGCGCTACGAACCGTGCGCCGCCGCCGCCCCCGGCGCCCCGGGCCCGCCGCACGCCTACCCGTTCGCGCCGGCCGCCGGGGCCGCCACCAGCGCCGCTGCCGAGCCTGAGGGCCCCGGGGCCAGTTGCGCGGCCGCCGCCAAGGCGCCGGTGAAGAAGAACGCGAAGGTGGCCAGCGTGAGCGTGCAGCTGGAGATGAAGGCACTGTGGGACGAGTTCAACCAGCTGGGCACCGAGATGATCGTCACCAAGGCCGGCAGGTCAGGGCGCCCCTCCCTAGCCGCGCGCCTCGGTCCGACGCACGCGAGCGGGGCCGGCAAGCTGGGTGGGGGCGCGGCCGGCTCCTCCGCTCCCGGGTCCCGGCTCCGGCGACAGCCGCCTGGCGCGCGGGCGGAGGGGCCGGCGGAGGAGCGCGGCCGCCCGGGTGCACCCTCAGCCCCAGGACGCCGGCGCCTGAAGCAGGGGGCTGGCTCAGCTCGCCGGGCCCTCCCAGGGGCCTCACCAACTGGCAGATCCCAGTGGATCCCAACTTTTCAGAGGAAACTGCCTTCTTTGGTTCCCTAGTTCAGTCGATCCGGGCTAGATGGAGGCGCAGGCCGGCCATGGGGCAATGGTCTGGAACGTTGTAGGAGAGAGTTAAGACCCTTCAAAACTGTGCTGTGTTTCAGGGGAGATTGCTATCCAGTCTTCTCAGGCCTACGTCTCGGGCGATGGTGGGGCCTGGCTCTCCTGCTGGGGCCGCCGCCTTCAATTGGCCTGTGTTTGTTTTAGGGGCCCAGAGAGAAGGGGAACAAGTTTTGCGATGCAACCAATTTGACCGGCAGACAAAGGCGGGTGCCGGTCTGTGTCTAGTGTACACAGGAGACACCAGCTCTGGGTCCACACAGCCAAGGGGAGCTCGGGGCCTGTTTGCAGAGCCTGCTCGTGGTTTCTCTTTCCGTGCCGCGGCGTCCGCCCTGGGAGCCTGGGGCCTGTGCCCAGCTCCAGATCAGGGGTCTTCTCCAGGCTCTCCTGCTGGCCCTGGGCACTTGGCCTCCCCCCGCCTCCCCATGAGGACTGTGCCCCAGCCTCCGGCCCAGTCCAGCCCAGCAAGGGCCTCGGCGGGGCCAGGCTCGCCCCAGAAGCCAGCATTCTGCAGCCCTCTCCGGCCTGCAGAGGCGAGGGCAGGCGTGGCAGGCTTGTCCAGGAGGCCTGGCATCTGTTTTCTGCCCACCGCCCTCAAGGAGTTGCCTGTTTGGGGAAGCTGCAGGACCAGCAGGTGGGGGCCTCATGCTGTCCTCCAGGGCCCAGCGGCCCACACTGAGGGCAAGGCCGGCCCATGGCCAGTGGCCAGGGTAGGAGCCGCAGAATGTCCTTTCCAGAGCCCGGGTCAGTCACCGAGTCGGAGCCCAGGGGAGGGGAGAGTTAGGGGACCCCAAGGACACAAGCCAAGTCAGCCCTGAGTAGCTGCGTCTTGGGAACTTGCGTGTGTCCCCGAGGAAGGTGGGGAGACTCCAGCACTGGGTGGGAGGCAGGGCCTCAGAGTCGGGACTGTGGACTCCAAGGCTCGGCCTCACTGGAGGGACTGGGGAGCAGCCGCAGATCCAGCCGGAAGGGCAACTGGGACTCCTCAGAATCACACGGTCTGCCTCGCTTTCACTTTGTTCGAGCCGGGAGCTTAGGGCGGTTGATTAGATCGAGCAGGGGAGGCCTGGCCGAGGGCCGAGGATCCCCGGGGCCGGTGCTACTGCCGGCTGAGGCTAGCTCGGGATGGGACGGCTGGATCGGCAGTTGCTAGGCTGGGTCTACACGGGCAAAGTTGGTGGAAGAAGCCAAAGGCCTATGTTCAAGAGTGGAGGCTTGGCTCGAGCACTGAGTTCGCCATTGTTGTGTTTCTAAAAAGGGGGCAGGGGCCTGTCCTGCCGTCCACTCGCCCTCGACTGGCCAGGGGCCTGGTCGGGTTAGTCAAGCAGACGAGTGAGGGGAGATGTGACGAGGGGCCTCCCCACCCAGCACAGCTGCCGGCCCGGCGGGGAGGCCACGTCCTGGGCTGGTGGAGGTGGGCCGCCCTGCCCTCCCCCACGTGAGGTGACCGAGGTCCCACCGCCCCCAGGCGCATGTTCCCCACCTTCCAAGTGAAGCTCTTCGGCATGGACCCCATGGCCGACTACATGCTCCTCATGGACTTCGTGCCCGTGGACGACAAGCGCTACCGGTGAGCGGCCAGCCGGGCCTGGAGGGCGGTGGGTCCCTGCCTGGCCAGGCTGGTGCGGGTGGGTGGCCCAGGACAGTAGTGACCGGTGCCCCCTCCCCACTCCTGCCAGACCCCAGACCCACATGCCCCACTCCCAGCAGTTCTGGGGAGTGGCCCTCAGGGGGTCATGCAGGCTGGGCCCCCACCGGCTGGCCCCTCGCGCACAGCCCCTGCCTTTTCCGTGTCCCCCTCTACCGAGAGGTGAGCGCCGGCACCCCGTCCCTTCCCCCACCCCCCCAGGAACGCTGGGCCCCAGAGCTGGCAGGAAAGGTGGGGTGGCCAGGAAAGATTATGCAGGGCGGGCCTGGCTGCCCGGACAATTAACAGCAATTAATAAAGAGAACCTGGTCCGCCCTGCGCCCTAGGCCGCCGGCGTGGCCCAATCTGGGCTCCCGCCGCGCCGGCGACACAGGAGGCCCAGAGCAGCGACCCGCGTGCGGCGAAATGTGGCGCCAGGGCCCGGCTTCCTCCCTCTGGTCGCTTCCTGCCGCTTGTGTATCAGGACGGGGAGTTTTTCTCTTTCCTCACATTGCCCCTGGAAAAGCTCCCCGTTCACCTGTGGGAACCTCATCAGAGGCACCTTCGGGGTTCCCTCGGCAAGGCCCTCACCCCAGCATGCTGTGGCCCCTGCCCCGGCGTCCCAGGTACGCCTTCCACAGCTCATCCTGGCTGGTGGCCGGGAAGGCAGACCCCGCCACGCCCGGCCGCGTACACTACCACCCCGACTCACCGGCCAAGGGGGCACAGTGGATGAAGCAAATCGTCTCCTTCGACAAGCTCAAGCTGACTAACAACCTGCTGGACGACAATGGCCATGTGAGCGACCCCCCCAGGCTACCGCCCTGTCCCCCAGCAGGCCCTCGGGAGTCCCTGCTGACTGGAGCCAGAGGCAGAGCTTGGGCAGCTTGGGTGTGGATGAGGGACAGGCCGAGGAGAGCTAGCCCTCCGGTCAGGGGCTCGGGGACTGGTGGGTCACACTGCTTCCCTCGCCCCACTCCTTGTGTTTTGCTGGAGGCTTTTTAACTGGAAAGGATGGGGCCATGCGGGGTGGGGTTGAGGGCAGCAGCCTTTGGAATCCCGGCGGTGATGCCCCACGGCCCAGCCTCCTTTTGGGAGCTCAGGGTTCTGCCGACTTGTCTGGAAGCTCACTGCCCGTCCGGACCTTGGCTGGTTTCCTAGCTCGGCCCTCACCACCTTTCTTCCAGATTATTCTCAACTCCATGCACAGATACCAGCCACGCTTCCACGTGGTCTATGTGGACCCGCGCAAAGACAGCGAGAAATACGCCGAGGAGAACTTCAAAACCTTTGTGTTTGAGGAGACACGCTTCACTGCGGTCACTGCCTACCAGAACCACCGGGTGAGGCCCGGGGTGGCCCGGTCAACACTTCTGGGCAGGGGTGCAATTTTCAGTTGCTGCCTGGGGGACAGAAGGTTCCATTCCTGGAAACCCCACTCGATGGAGCCCCACCCCCAGAGCCTCAGGCAGCCCCCTCCCCTCTGCTGCAGGCGGGACCAGCCTCCTATCAGGTTGACCTCTCAAGGGGGAACTGTCACTGTGGCCTGAAAGTTTGTTTTCCAAACCATTCCGGAAACGCCCCATCAGGGGCCTGATGCGTGGTTTACCCAGATTCCTAGGGTGCCCCTCCACTCTGGACCACAGCGGGGGTGGGGGATGGAAGTGACTACATTCCCATCCCAGCCGGGGGCGCAGGGTCTCTATCCTAATCACTTGGGACGGAAAAGACAGTTTCCTTAGCGAGAAAGGGGTCTCCCCAGCACCCCTGCCCCAGGAGAGAGGCACAACCCCTGCGGGAAAGGGAGCAGTTGTGGGCCAGGCATTTCTGGTCAGCCGAGAGTAGAGGGGCCCTTCCTGAGTCGGGGAGGGCTGTCCTAACGCTCCCCTCCCCTCCACCGAGGTCCGGTGGCCCCAAGAGCAGGGGCTGGAGCCGGGTGCTCAGTGCCCGCTTCCCTGCAGATTACCCAGCTCAAGATCGCCAGTAACCCTTTCGCCAAAGGTTTCCGAGACTGCGACCCCGAGGACTGGTGAGTGTCCCCCAGGAGACAGCGAGCGCGCGGGCGCCTAGCTGGGCGCCCCCTAACCCGCCGCCCACCTCCCTCCCGCAGGCCCCGGAACCATCGGCCCGGCGCGCTGCCGCTCATGAGCGCCTTTGCGCGCTCGCGGAACCCAGTGGCCTCCCCCACACAGCCCAACGGCGCGGAGAAAGGTAGGGCCGGGGTCGTGGGATCTGGGCAGACGGCAGCGCTCGGCCTCGCCCGCGCCGCAGGGGCGCTCGCGGCCTTCGCGCGCCGGTTGCACAACGGCCGCGGCGGCGGGCAAGCGCGCACTCGCCCGCCCGGCCCGACGGCTGCGCCTGCCCGCCCCGCCCGCCGTCCCAGTGGAGGGCGCGGGCCCCCGGGGAGGGCCGGGGGCTGGGCAGGGGCGCGGGGCGGGGGCGGGCGCGCTCTCGTGGGCCTCTTCGCGGCTCAGCCCTCGGCCGTCCCCGCAGACGCGGCCGAGGCCCGGCGAGAATTCGAGCGCGACGCGGGCGGCCCGGCCGTGCTCGGGGACCCGGCGCACCCGCCGCAGCTGCTGGCGCGGGTGCTGAGCCCCGCGCTGCCCGGGGCCGGCGTCCCGCTGCCCGGCGCGCCCGGAGGCCGGCCCAGCCCCCCGCACCCCGAGCTGCGCCTGGAGGCGCCCGGCGCGTCGGAGCCGCTGCACCACCACCCCTACAAGTACCCGGCCACCGCCTACGACCACTACCTCGGGGCCAAGAGCCGGCCAGCGCCCTACCCGCTGCCGGGCCTGCGCGGCCACGGCTTCCACGCGCACGCGCACCCGCACGCGCACCCGCACCCGCACCACCACCCCGCCGTGAGCCCCGCAGCCGCCGCCGCCGCGGCCGCCGCCGCGGCCGCCGCCAGCATGTACTCATCGGCCGGGGCCGCGCCACCCGGCTCTTACGACTACTGCCCCAGATAATGCGGGCGCCCGCCTGGGGGTCCGGTCCACCCAGCCCGGGGCCACCGCCGGCCCCCTTCCCGGGCCTCCAAGCCGTCGGGCCTCCATCCGCCAGCCCCAGAGCTGTCCAAGGACCTGGTTCCCTGGCCCCCTGGCCCCAGGGCCACCGCGGGTCCCTCCTCGGCCCCGAGGGCCCCGGGTCCGCACCGCCAGTGCCAAAGTGCGCGGTTCGCGCCGGAAGGAAGTGATATTTATTGTTCTCCGCGAGACCGCGACGTCCCCCGGCCCGGCTGGCAGTTGCAGTGTAGACGACCCGAGAACCCGTCTGCAGGCGGTGTAGATACTTGTAGATATTTGTAGATAACTGTAGATAACGCGCCGGCGCCGCCTTGATAAACGGTTTCGCCTCTTTTGGAAGCTGCCTGAGTGTCCATTTCTTTGCGTCCAGTCACATCGCGCGGGGTGTCTCTGGGAGAGCGAGTCCGGGCTGACTCGGGGACTCGGGGTCTCCCTGCAGCTGGGTCCTGGGCGGGGCGGGGGTCCCTGAGGTGCGCTCCGAGCCCCTCCTCCCAGCCCCCTCCCGGCCACGCCTCCCTGCGTCCTCCCCGCCCCTCCCAGCCCGGCCAGAGCGCCCCTCCCCCACTGCCACCTTGTGGCCCCAGGTGTGCATCCGGCCTTGTTAAATTCCTCGCTTGGCGGTTGTCCCTTTTCTAGGAGTTGGGCCCGCACCCCTGGCCTGTTTTCAGGCCGGTGCCTGTCCTGTGTGTTTTTCCACGGAAGCTGGTATAACGGTCTTGGTCGTGCAGGACAGGGCACTGTCCGTTGGGGGCTGGGAAGGGGAGAAGCCCTGACTCTTATCGGAAAGACAAAAACAGGTAGTTCTGCTCTTGTAGCATTTCCCTGGCTGGCCCTGGCTCAGGCCTGCGTTTTCCCCTGTTTATTGACTTTATTTGCTGTGAGTGTCCCCACGGAGTGACCTGGACAGGGCCACAATGACAGTGGTCATGAGTCATCTTGAAACCTGCCTGTGAAGCGTTTTTCCCAGGCCAGGTGGTGAGGGACCTATTAGCTCAACAACAGGGATGGGGCCAGAGGAACCCTTTGATCCCTCCCTTCCTGAGTCCAGGCAGGAAGAGCTGACAGCCTGTCAACGTCAAGGCTGCTGACTTGGACACGAGACGGACGGGAAATGCTAGTGGCTGAGGTTTTGTCCCCCTTCTGTGCCTGACCCAGTGTATTTGCGTCGATCGCTGCCAGGAGTCACCACATCTCCAAGGACACAGCCAGGCATTTCCTGATGCCTGCCCCGCGCTGGACTCTTTTTTCTCGGATGTGTCAGTCCTGGAGGCGGAAGTGACCTAGAGCTTAGCAATTGGACAGCAGGAACCGTTCCCTTGAGGCAGGTCTAGGAAGGGAGGTGGTGACCAAGGCTGCTGAAGGGTGAGCTCTGGAGCCAGGGCCCTCCAGTGCCTCATGGGGCACCTGGTGCCCGGGCATGAAGACTTGCAGCACTGCCTGAGTGGCCAGCGGGCTTCGTGGACAGAGCTTCAGGAAGGCACTCCTGAGGGCAGCCCTGGACACCACCCCTGATGGACACTACTACTCCCCACTGCAGATCTCCCTATGGGTGAGCCAGCTGTGCCACTGGGCTCCCCTGCTTGGGGGCCACAAATGCACCCAGCACCCCCTGTCCTGGGAGGCCTGCAGGAGTGATGGGCAGTGGTTTGCCCTGCTGAACTAGTCTTCCCTGTGGGCGCTGGCCACCCCTTCGGGACCACTGTGGTTCTCAGGCCTCCCTCTCCCCACTGCACACTTTCACCATCCAGACTGGGGGAAAACCATGGGTGGAGAAATCTCTTTTCTGGTTTTGTTCAAAGCTAAAGTGAGGAGATGCTTCCCCTGAACCAACGCTGGCACATGGCGTTTGCAGGTGAGAGGACTCAGTTGAGCGCGGCCCCTCCCGAGATCACCACCCACTGGAGAGGGAGAGCCCTGCTGCTGTCTGATGCGGGGCCGTGCACGTGCTGATGAACGGGACAGAATAAAGGTCAACGTCGGGCTCCCGGCCGGCTGCATTCGAGAGCCAGGCGGCCTCTGGGCTAGTCCCTGCAGACGGTTGCCTGCCCTGGGGAACGGCCCCCAGAGGTGGGTTCTCTCCCCGCTGCCCCCACAGGTAAGTTGGCCTGGCTGAGAACTTGTCATACGCGGGTCGTGAGCTGGGTGCCCAGCCGGCCACAATGCACGGGTCAGGGTTCTCTATCTCAGACCAGTGTCCAGTCTCCGGTGAAGGGTGCTTGTTTGTTCTCGAGTGGGTGCTGTGCTGCCCGTCACCCCCACAGACCGCCATCACCCTGCCTTTCATCCTGGGGGTCAGAGGGAAGGGTTGGCTTGGGGCACCCAGCCTCTGCCGTGGGCTTCGCGTTTCAGAAGGGCGCTCGGGCCTCTCTCAGTCGCTCATGCTGACCCGAGTGCTTGGGGAGCACCATCAGCTGCACGCATCCTCCCTGGGGCCGTCCATCATCTTCCCTCTTCCGGCCCCTCCTCCCACACCCCGACCCTTCTCTGTGTGTGGCTGGGGTCCTGTTCGCCCCTCCTCCTCGGGGGCTCACCCTCAGCTGTTGGATGCCCCCACAAGCATCTTCCTTGCATTTCCCTGTCGGCCCAGAGGCCCTGTTCCAGCCCTCTTGCCTGTCCCCAGGTTCTGGCGGCTGGGGCAGCGAGGACGAGAGCTAGGACCAGGAGGGACCTCAGAGCTCTGGTCCAGGGGCTCTGGACTCTTCAATCCCAAAGCTCTTCAAAGAACAACAACGTCCACTGTGTGAAAGAGGGAAAGTCGGGAGCAAGTGGAGGAGGGTGGGGCCTTCGGGCCCCACCTCAGGGGTCTCAGGAGCCCAAGGACCCTGGGGTGTGGGGTGACGATGCCCAGCAGCAGGCGGCTCCCTGGGCCGGCTGCCGCCTTCCTCCGTCCCACAGCCTGTGTCTGGGACGTAAAGGGCCCAGCTCCCAGGGAGGCTTGGGAACTGCCTGCCCTCCCCGTGCCCCTGGCGCAAACGGTTGGCGGTTCTGGAGACTCGCCCGGTGCCAGGCGGCCGCAAGCCCGGTGGTTGCACCCCTTCACCTGAGTCCCCAGAGCCCCTGCTCTGGAGCCCTGTGACCCCACAGAACCGCGCCCGCTGGTGTGAGGATGCTCAGGATGGACCCCCTGCACCGCATTGCCAGCTGTGGGATGCAGGTGGTCTGTTCGGTGGTCCTCAGGCCCGAGTTGAGGAGGGAAGGGCCCTGGCGGTTGTGGGGCTGCAGCCCCTTCCCTGGGGCTGGGGAGGTCCAGAGGGTATGTGGGCCATGAACGGGGGTGGGGGCGGGGGAGGGTGACGCACTGCCCTCCAGGTGCTGCTGCAGATCAAAGCCACGTGCAGGCGGCCAGAGGGAGGTGGGGGCCGGGAGCTTCTTCTAGGACCAAAAGGATGATTCCCGTGGAGGCAGGAGTGCGGCCCAGCTGGAGCTGGGTGCAAAGGGGGCGAGCCTGGTTCCACAGGCCCAGGCCTTGGTTTCCCTACTGTGACGGGGCGCCCCCTCCTCCTCTGTGTGGGCCCAGTGAGGCCCTTCGGTTCTGTGGGTTCCCGGGCAGAACGTCCGCACAGGCCTGTTCCTATGTGCCTTCCCCAATATGGAAGCGGCTTCTGCGTCCTGACACAGGCCCAGCTGGGAACAGGCGGGGGACACGGCCCAGCCCTGGGAGGGGACGACGGGGGTGTTTGCTGGTCTACCTCACACGTTTTCTGTATTTAGAAAAACTCAAATTGTGCCTTTGATTCAATTCCCTTTCCTGCTTGTTGTACTACTTCAAACCAGATGGGTTCACGAGATGAAACTTCGGAATCTCGGCGTCTCCACTTAACTGCTGCCAGGTCTGTGTGTGGGAAACAGCAGAACCAAAGGTATTTTGTTGAAAGCAGCCCACTTCGGGAGGAGCTGAGGTCTTAATAGCAGCGATTAAATTATCTTCTTAATTATAAAGAGGAACGTTGACATCCTTTATCAGCTCTCGACTGCACGGAGCACACACCTAACCCCCTCCTCCCAGCCCCACCGTGGCGCCCCCCTGGGCTGGCGGACAGCCGGGCGCTCCTGTGGCGAGGACCTCTATGCCAGTGATCCAGAGATGCCATCTCGGACATCCAAAGGCTCATTCTTCCTTGGTGGCATCAGCAGGAGCCTGCACCTCCGGTGGACGGGGCCGGACCTGAGGAAAGGCTCGTTTTCTCAGCCACGTGTGTGTGTGCCCACTGGGTAGGGCCCGTGCAGCCCTGGGGGCTACCCTCTTGCCCCAAAGACAGCCAGCCCCCCACACCCCCAGGAGACCCCCATCCTACGCAGCCCCTCCCCCAGCACTGGCCCCTCCGGGACAATGCCCCTCCCAGCACTCCTGTCTTCCCAGCCTCCTCCTGGCTCCTCTTGGTTGTCCTAACCTCAGTTCCTCTCCCCTTTTTCCCATCTCAGAGCCCAACCTTTATCCCAGGATGCATTTTCTAGGTTCTTTCCCAGGACCTTTTGTGACCTCATCACCCAGTGAAGGTGGTGATGGCAGCCAGGCCAATGGAGGCCTCGTGCAGGGAGAGGACAGCGCTTGGGGTCTCTCCAAGGCCCCGGCTGCACTTGGACCTTCCCCCAGCAGGGGGGGTGTCCCCAAGGGCAGGCAGGTTCTCCATGGCAGGGGCCGCCTGGTAGACTGGGTTGCTGCCCGGAACACAAGCCCTTCCCACATGCCTTAGTGCGCTGGGACCCCTGTGTGCCCGAGGGCCGACCGGCCGCCGCTTCCTTTGAGGCCAGCAGGGGGGGCTCAGGGCTGCAGGAGCCCCACACACCCGGGTCGGGCGTGAGGCCACTACCTCCACCCCTCCGATGTTGTGCTGGGGACTCGGAGCCCCCGGGTATGGCTGTGAGGCCGAAGCAAAATATGGAAGTAGCCGCGTCTGTGCAAACTGTCACCCTTCTGGTAACAGTGAGTGGAGTCTTAAAGGGGCTAAGAAAAACAGGCAGCTTCCTTGAGACGCAGCTGGCCCGTCTGGAAGCTCTCTGGCCGGGCCCTTCTCCTGGGAGAGCCTGTGAGGTGGGGACTGGGCTGCCACTGAGCCAGGAGGCGGGCACTCACCCACCCACCACCCCGCGGCCGGCCTATGCCAGCGAGAAGCCTCTGGCCATTTAGGGCAAAGTCACTGTCCACGGGGGTGGCCGAGGAGAGGCCACGCCCCACGCGCGCCTGCTGCTGTATTCCCTGACCAGACAGCGCTACCCGAGAGCTGACCCAGCGCCCCGAGGAGGCGGGTGGCGGCCCTGCTTCCCCTTCTGCGGGCTGGGGTGTCCCAGGCACATTTCACCTCCTTGGCTCTGATGATCAAGCCCTCCCTCCCTTTGGGTGGCTGGCTGGGAGGGTCCATTTAGAGATGGGGCCCAGGACACAGTCAGCACCCCCTTCAGGAGAGCTGGACACCCAGTCGTGCCCACAAAGTGCTGCGGGGCTGGCCCCAAAGCTGCCTGGGCTTCATTTGCCACTGTCACTGTCCTGCTGTCACCTGCTTTCCTGAGTCCAAGGCCACGGGGGCCAATCCTGCCCTCTCATGGGCGGGCTGCAGACGGGAGCCCCCAGGCATCAGGCAGCCCGACACCATTGCTGCCAGGAAGGGGCCTGATCTCAGGTGGGCTGGGACAGCCTCTTCCTCGTGCTGACCGGGCCGATTCGCTCCCGGAAGCCGGCCCAGCCCTGCGCTCTGTGGCTGGGTCCCTCCAGTGGTCAGCTGCTTCCATGCATGTGTCTCACCCCAGGGAATTAAGGTCCCAGAAGACAAAGATCTTACCATGTGTACACCCAGAAAATAACGATGAATGTAAAACCTGGATTAAACCACAGCAAGAGATCACTTCACACCCATTAGGATGGATGGATATTATCAACACAAAACAAACAGAAAATAACAAGTGCTGGTAGGGATGGGGAGAAATTGGAACCCGTGCACTGCTGGTGGGAATGTAAACTGGTGCAGACGCCGTGGGAAACTAGAGTTTTCTCAAAAAGTGAAACATAGCAATACCATATGACTGAGCAATTCCACTCCAGGGAGTGGACCCAAGAGAACTGAGAGCAGAGACTTGAACCCACACTTGTCCACTCACGCTCAGGGCAGCTCAAGTCACAGCAGCCGAGAGGTGGAAACAGCCCACCTGTCAATAGCTGATCAATGGATAGAACTGATCAATTGAAAAATGGATAAAAAGATATGATCTGTCCACACAGGGAAATAAAAAGGAAGGACATTCTGACACTACAACGTGGATGACCCTTGATGTGATGCTCGTTGAAATGAGCCAGAAGGACAAGTCCTGTGTGGTTCCCCCTACATGAGGTCCCTGGGCTTGTCAGACTCAGAGACAGAAAGTATGGTGGGGGCCAGGGGCTGGGCAGGGGTTGGGGGAGGGGGAGTTAGTGTTTGATGGGGGCAGAGTGTCAGTTTGGGAAGATGAAAAGTTCTGAAGGTGACAGTGGTGACAGCTGCAGGACAGTGTGAGTGTACTTGATGCCGCTGAGCTGTGCACTTAAAAATGGTTAAAATGGCAATGATTTTTAATGTATATTTATGTATATTTAACAATTAAAAACCGCTGGATTATCCAGTCTGCAAAAAACCATGCTGTTCATCTCAAATTGATCAAGTCCTCACCTGTCTCTAAACCAGCAGATTTTCACACGATAGTTTTGTCCCCAGGAGCTTGGGCAGCATTTGGAGACACTGTCGGTTGTCACACGGGGTGGGTGGAGGCCGGCCCCCTGCAGTGCACAGGAATCTTCAGGGCAGGTGTCACAGGGTCTGGAGCAGCTCGCAGTGCGGCCGCAGTGTTCTGAGCCCCTCAGCCTGCCTGGCACGCAGCTGGGTGGCAACTGGGTGGGCGAGCGCCCATCCTAGGGGAGCCACTCTCCTGGCTACGTGTCCACGAGGCCGGGTCTACCCAGCCCCCTCCATGAGCCCCCTGGTGCCCAGGGACCCAGACTTGCCATAAGGCAGGCCATCCAGCCCTGGGCTCAAACCTGGGTGTGGGGTCAGGACCCGGGAGAGAGCCCCTGCCAGCACCAGAGCCCAGCCAGTCCCATTGGCCCTGGAGCAGAAGGGACCTGCAGGGCAGGCGATGGTGGGATCTTTTTCACTGACCCCTGTTGCTCCTCCGAAACCACCAGGAAAGTCGCTGAGGCTTCACAGTCAGAGCCTGTGCCGACCACCGACCCCCGACATTCAACCCCAGGAGCTAGGCTCTTGCTGGCCCCTCCACCGGCCCCTCCTGGCCTGCCCAGCGTCTCTCCCTCTGTTTGTGGGGTTCTGACCCTCTGGGGGCCAGGCCCAGGGTGGGGAGAGGCAGGGGCCAGAGCGACACTTCCAGGTACGTCTCGTGCCCGCCCCACAGTGTTTGCTGAGACACAGTTTCTGCTCTAAAGGACCACATGTCCCCCAGGGAGGGACAGGGATGCCCACCAGGATTGGCTGGGGCAGCCGTGCTCTGGGGAGGGCAGGGGGCTCAGGACAGGCTGAGCAGAGGCAAGGCCCCTTGGGGGCATGTCCAGCTGGCCCTGCTCAGGACCGTGCATGACCAGGCTGGTGCGTGAAGCCTCATGGCAGCACATCCACCCACGAGGGACGGATGGATGGGGACGCACCCCAACGTCCACAAAACCAGGACACGGCCAGGTGAGCCCGGCAGGGGGTGGGTGCGACATTCATCCCTCCGTCCACAGGACCTGATGCAGGCGAGTGGGGAAGGCGGCCTGGTCAGCCTGGGGACACGGGACACGGTGGGACCCGTCTCCACACTCGGAAGAGGCAGAGCCGCAGACACCAGGACAGACAGGGCGGCAGGGCCACGGAGCGACTACGAGGGGCAGGGCGGCCGCACCGGGTGGACTGCAGCTGTCATGAAGCAGGTCGTCTCGCCGTGAAGATGGAGCCGGGCCTGCTCACTCCTTCCTGACTGGACCCCACCCTGGTGCTGCCCCTCCTCCCTCCACGCCCCGTGTCTGAGCTCGTCCGTGTGTTGGCGTAGCTCTCGGGTCTGTTATTTATTGCTAATCACAAAACAGCGCCTTCTCCCTCTTTAATTCTCCAGGGAGGTAAGAGGGCCATTGAGGGCCGGCGGTCACGGCCAGGAAGGCAAGACTGCAGCGGGCACAGCTCTGGCCTTGGCTCATCCTGCCCACGAGGAGAGATGTGTATCCAGAAAGGGTCCATACAGGCCCACCTGATGGGCTATCCCATTTTTTGGGCAAGTGGCTGCAGGCCCCGGTGGCCAGAGCTCACCTGATATCTGGAGGCCGCTGCTTCACGCTGAAGCTGGGCACTGGCTACACGGGGCTGTGGTTTTTCCCTTCATTTTGGTCTCCTCTTGAAATTTCCAAAAAAAAAAAAAAAAGTCAATTGTTCAATAAATTCTCAAGATTGATAAGTTGTATGTTGTGTAATGGTAATTCCCTATATAGTCACATTCTAACTCAGTTCATAAATCAAAATTTATGAAGAAAAGCAAAATTTCCCCAATACTTAAACACTGGTTGCAAACTCATTAAAAACTCTTCTAAACATTTTTTTTTTTTTTTTGTGGTACGCAAGCCTCTCACTGTTGTGGCCTCTCCTGTTGTGGAGCACAGGCTCCGGACGCCCAGGCTCAGCGGCCATGGCTCACGGGCCCAGCCGCTCCGCGGCATGTGGGATCTTCCCGGACCGGGGCACGAACCCGTGTCCCCTGCATCGGCAGGCGGACTCTCAACCACTGCACCACCAGGGAAGCCCTCTTCTAAACATTTAACAAAACGACAGCCTCACGTCTACTTCTAACGTCTCAGGAGAGACTCGTGGAAGCTGGTTCTCGCCTGTTTCTCTCCCTCCAAGGCGCGTCCTCAGTTCTGGGGTCTCATTTTGTAAAGGCTACAAACACTCTAAGGCCCTCCATCAGGAGGTGGGGTCTGTGTCTCCCACACACCACGGCTAGGCAAAGGTGGCTCTGGGTGCCCGCCTGGCTCGCTGGCCAAGCCCTCGGTGCCCCCATGAAGAATGACTCCCCTGAGGCCGCCACACCGAGAGCCCACCCGAAGGCACCCCATGGGCGGTGCCCCCGTGCCGCCTTGTCCCGTGGAGAGAGACAAACTGCCCGGTGGGCCCTCAGCCTTCCTGACTGACGACTCACGTGCATGCCCGTGAATCTGGGCTGATTATTAACATCCCAGCAACGGGACCAGACCAGGGACTCAACTTCTCAACATGCACGTCTTGACGAACAACAAGCACACAGGCATCCTGTCATCCTGTCCTCTTCCTGCTGCTATAACAAAATACCACGGGCTGGGCAGCTTATCAGCCAGAGACTCTGCTCAGTTCTGGAGGCTGGAGGTCTAAGACAAAGGCGGATTCGGGGTCAGGCAAGGGCCCACATACTGGTTCGGGCACTAATCCCATTCTTGGGGCTCCACCCTCATGACCTAGTCACCCCCCAAGGGCCCTGCCTCCAACCGCCATCATGTTGGGGGTTAGGATTCTAGCCTATGGACTGTGGAGATGCAGACCTTTGGGGAAAAACAGTCTTCAGGCGCGTGCGGCTACCTGCTGTGACAGTACGTTTCTGGCACACTTTGTTATTAGAGTGTTGATGAGGATTCTTGGCCTATTTGAACAGAACCAGTGACTGTCACCGTGATGCCCATGGCGGCCCCTGGACCCTCAGAACTGCTCCTGGCCCCTGTGAACACACCCTGGCCTGTGGCAGCCGCGAGATTCACCCCACCCCCACCCCCGTCTGCCCAGTGCCACGGAAGCAGCTCTGCTTTAGGGCAGGAGCCACACACGTCTCTGTGAAGGGCAGGCAATGAACACTGGCCCTGGGGCCCGAGGTCCGGGCGCTGCGCACAGGGCGCCGGGCTGCGACACGGAGAGTGAACCTGCCCTCCAGCTCAGAGACTGAGCACCCAGGGCAGGTGCTGGCCGTGGACGCAGGTGGCTCCTGCGTCCTCCTGGTGGGATGAGGGAAGAGCCAGGAGCGCCTACTCATTTTCCAGTTCAGCCACCATGAGTCTGTCCTGCTTCATCACCTGTGGCTGTGCCTCCCACTCAGATGCTTCCCCGAGTGGATCCTTTCGGGACTGGTGGCCTCTACCTGGTGGGCACGGCCCCACCACACAGCAGCCGCCTTGTCCTCCCCACCTCATTCAGCTCCGTCCAGTCATGCGCTTCCCACCTGCCCGGATCCCGAGGGGCCTCCAGACGAGCTGGTGTGAGGGTGGCCGCATCTGGGCAGGGCCAAGCAGCCCCAACACACAGGAGACCAGGGAGGGTGGGGAGGGGGCTGCACACCCGGCCCGGCCCAGGTGCACAGCCTGCTCAGCTTAACCACAGACCAGGCTCCGCGCAAGGTGCCAGCTGGTTGAGCTCCGAGCCTCCAAAGAACCTTGGGTCGTCTCCTCTCTGCACACCACTCCCAGAGCTGCTCCTGCAGAGACATGGGTGGGAAACACCTAACAGCCTTGCTTGCTGGGGGTGCAGACGCTCACGGCACGCGGCACAGAGCAGCCTGCAGGACAGCCCTCCCCAGGGAACCCCTCGGTGGCAGTGTCCAGCCCCCGGGGCCGTGTTTACAGAGCACGTGGCAGTCTGAACTTCTCAGACCTCTTGAAGCTCATGGAGCCCAGGAAAAGGTGAGAATTCCCAACTGTGCTGCGTCCCCTGGTCACTTGCCCGGCCCGCCGCTGACCTCTTGCTTGTCCAAGAGGGGCCGGGGCAGCGCGATGCTGGGATGACCATGGGACCCACCCATAGAGTGCCAGGCGGCTGGAAGAGGGCCAGGCAGTGGCGAGCTCAGGAGAAATGCCTGTGTCCCCAGACCCACTTCCTCTGGTCCTGAGCGTATGGCAGGGCTGTCACAACCCGACTTGGCCCCTTGCATGGAGATTTGGCCACAAGATGTCCTTGGGACACTGCTGACAGAATGTGGCCTTGGTGGGCAGCCCAGAGCCCAGCTCAGGGCCAGCAGCCGTGATCTTCTGGGAGTCTCTGCCTGTGCCTTCAATGGAGGTGAGGGCCAGGCATGGATGGACACTGTGTCCCCCGAGCCCTCTCCCCCTCCGGGGCTGAGTCACGGCAGGCAGCACGCACAGCTCACCCCCAACGCTTGGGAGGCACCTCTGGCTTCTTGTGGTTCCCTGTCCCTCTGCCGGGAGGACACGCTGCCACAGCTGTTTTCGTGAATTCAGTGATTCTGCCAAAGGACCGCTGAGCTGATGGCGCGGATATAAGCAGGCACGGGCACCATGTCCTCAGCCACGGCCTGGTTTTAGAGGCTGCCCCAGCCCAGCGCCCGGCACCTCGGGGTCACAGCTGCGGCGGGACCCGCAGAATGACTGATGTGTTCACAGCTATGCTCTAGTGAGGAGGCCAAGTGGGTCCTGAGATAGAGTCCTTTGCTGTTTAGCACCAGCCTCTGGTCCAGTCTCCAGGACAGACCCACGGGAGGGGACGCTGGCCTGAACGTTGGCTTTGCTGGGGGTGGGGGCACATGTGAGATGCAGGAGCCCGGCCAGGCCGGAGAAGCAGAGTCGGCCTACTGAAAGGGGCACCCAGTGCCCTACTGCCTCCCGTGGAGAAGGCAGAGGGTGGGGTCCTGAGCAGACCACAGTGCCCAGAAGACGCCCCACACGCGGGGTTCAAGTCTCTGCAGCCTAAACAGAGCCGCCCGTCTTGCTGGCATTCGTGATGTGAAAACCCCTCTGGATGCGCACGCACCCCCCAACATCCCAGGGGCCGCAGCCCCTCCCAGATGTGCTGGAGGAAACCCGGCAGCACCTCTGTCCAACGGGCCCATGGGGAGGCCCGTCCCTGAGCTGGGATGGTGCACAGCCCCCCAGTCAGGGGTGTGGGTCTGGGGGGCCCCGGCTGGATCAGCAGCACAGGTTGCAGGCAGTGTGGTGGGCACCTGGGCCTGGTCGCGGGGCAGATACCTGCTGGTCCAGGTGGCTCAGGTCAGACGTCTGCTAGCTAGATCCAGAACGCTCTGCTCTGCCCACGGGGATTGGCTCCTCTTGCCGGGGCCCAGGGTCATCCGCCCACAACCGCAGCTCTGGACCCTTGTCCACCACGAGGCCCCGCAGCCCCAGGACCCGTCCCCACTGCCGCTTCTGACCTTCGGGGAAGAGTGACCACAGATCTCTCCAAGGATGCAGGTGGCCCTCGCAGCTGTGGGGAGGCACATCTTCTGGAGCCCGAGGAGGGCAAGCTGGTCTCACATGAAGCTCCCCCAACACCCTCGGTGCCCCCCTCTCAGCACCCCACGCAGTGCTGGCATTTCAACCCCACTTGTGTCCCTCATGGTCCCTGCTTCAACCAATCAGCCAAACCTCAGAGCCCTTCAGCCCCCAAGCTGAACCTGGAGGCCAGACTCTCCAGCAGGGCCCTGTTCCAGTGGGTTCGGCACCCCGCCACCTGGATGCACACGTGTTCTCCAGATGCCTGGGAAAGCCACGCAGCCCTTCTGGAGCACAGCCACCGCAGACCCCACCCTCAGGCCTGCTGGGACCCAGTCTGGTTATAAGCAAAGTGTGGAGTAGGGGGGTCCTGAGTGCCCCTTCGGGCCCCTGCCTCGGGGGAGGCCATTCAGGTCCTGCAGCCAAAGGGGGGCTGACCTCAGGTAGGGTGTGAAGGGGGCAAAGAAGCTGATGGAACGAAGGGGTTTGTGGCCCCCAGCTTGGTCGGGCTTTGCCCACAGCCCCCATCCCAATTTTCAGGGTCCCATTCCTTCCCAATCAACAGCCCAGCCTTGAGAGAAGCTGTCCTGAGGTCTGGGCTCGGCCCCACGTGGGAGCAGCCGGCGGCTGCCCCGTGTGAGCGGCTGCAACAGTGCCCCTGGTCCCCGTCTGTCTCGCTTGAGCTGCTGGGCTTTACGCCTAGAAGCCACCCTGGGACAGCCACCTGCCACTCTCGGCCTCACTCCACGAGGTGGCCCCTCTTTCCTCCTGCTGGTCCTGCTGGAGGCTTAGCCCTGTGCCTTCCCCGCCACCCCATAGGGGGCCCTCTCCCTGCCGCGCTCCTGTCAGGAGCCCGTCACCGGCTCAACCCTGTGATGCAGGAGCTCCTGGCCGTCTGCGGTGTGAGGAACCCAGGACCCGGGCCCCACACTTGGCATCCCTGCTGGACGGACCAGCCACCCTGCCCAGTGGAGGCTCTGAGGACAGACAGCTCTGAGCTCTGACCACCCGGGGAAGCAGGGGGTCACCTGGGAGAATTTGTACCTCAAGCCCGCACATTTGCAAACAAGTTTATTATCAGGCGCCCCCGGGTCGGCCTCTTGCCTGGGTCGCTGGTGCCCAGTGTCTGGCCTGGTTATGCTTTAAATGGCAGTCACCGTGGCACAGATGCTGTGCTTCATGAAAGGGAGCAGGTCCAATGCAGGAAGGAGGCCCGAATGACCGGCTCTTCCCATGACCAGTGGGGCCCGTGGCCCATGGCCTCCGACCCCTTGCACCACCTTCCCACTATCCAAGTGTCCTGACAAGGAGCCACGAGTCACGTGCGCGGGTAGAGAGACCAGACACTGATGCGCTGATCCCCAGACCCTGTGGCCAGCAAGCCGTCGGCAGCGAAGGCCACGCAGTGCACGGTGGCGCTGTGGAAGGCCAGCACGGCCAGCGGCTTCATCGTCCGCCAGTGAAACACACGGACGCGATGGTCCCAGCCCGCGGTGGCCAGGATCCTACGGTCTGGCCGAATCTTGATGTCGGCGATCCCGGGGTTGGTGAGCACGTGAGTCCCACGCACCTGTGATCAGACCGGCAGGGAGAACCGTTAGGTGGCTTCTTAGACCTGCCTCCGCGCCTCGCGCTCTAGCAGGACGCCCCCGTCAGGAACAGGGAGCCAAGCGCTCCTGCCAACTTACTGCTACCTCCTGGAGCCAGCACGGGCGACCTCTGCCCTTGGCCAGACCCTCGGGTTGAGACAGGACAGACCTCAGTGGACTGCGGCCTGGGCCCTTCCCCAAGGAAATACTGACCCCCAGCGTCCAGGCAGCACCACCCACTGGACGGCAGCAAGGTCGGTGGGTCCTCTCTCACGAAACCTCACCGCACCCAAAGCAGGAGGAGCAGAAGGAACGCAAACCCCACCTTCAGCAAAGCCGGGGGGAGGGCAGCCCTGTGTGGCATGCGAGGGGAAGGTCGCCCGGGGCTGGATGCGCAGCCATTGCGGGGCCATCTGGCAGCTCTGCCCCACGCTGACAACACACACTTGGCCATCGTCGTGATGACCCAAATGGCCACGTCCTTCCACCCATCCTGCCTTGGCCCAGCCGTGGGCACCAGGAGTCCTTGCTGCCCTGGGGTCGCTGGTGTGCCCACAGCAGCTCCCCTTTCTCTGTGAATTCAACTCCTGTTGGGCCAGAGCAGCCTCAGGGAGAGTCATTCGTTTTTCAAAGACAACACAGGGAAAAGGAGGAAAGAAACGCAGCGAAAGATGGCAGCATTTCCTCGGAAGCACCCAGACACTCACCAGGCACTTTTGCAAATCAGCAAAACAGAACTTCATGAAGCAATGATCTCCATAAAACAAGAACCAGGAGAGCAAACCCGGAGGAGGGAGCCTGATCCACAGGCACCGAGAGAAGCAAACACTGCAGAAGCGAGGGGAATCGGAAGAGACAGCAAAGGCAGGCGTGACCTAACCTGGGGACAGAGGCGCGGCCACTGGAGAGAAACAGCAGATGTGGAAGGCCGCGCAGCTGCTCTGACCTTTGCCGTTTAGAAAATCTGTTCTTGTTTCTAGAAACTGAAGTCTTAGGATCTACAGAGAGGCTACAGGGTGGTCACAGGAAGATGCGCTTGATAACGTCATTGGACGCAAAGCTGATTAGTCCTTTTGTCAGGCAAAAGGATCAAGTCAACCGTGAGGGCAGAATGGCCCATGGCCACGTCTGGGCCATGTCTGGGCCAGACGGCGGGGTGACGCCTGCGAAGCTGGGAGGGGAGGCCCGAGAATTTTATATCCAGCCAAACTGTCGCTCAGGTATGAGAACAACAGACAAGCATTTGTGAACATGTAAGAACCCAGGGGATGCGTCCCATCAGCTCTTCCTGGAGAACTAGGAGATTAAGTCCAGTCTCTTAGGAGAAAACAGGGGAACGGCAGCAAGTGGCCTGGCAGAGAGTAGGGAACATAGTCCCCTGCAGGATTAGGCCTGAGACAATACGGGGATCAAGGCTACAGAACCGGTTGTGTAACTAACAGAAATACGGGAGGGCAGCAAAAGAGACGGGTGTGAAGTTCACTGATCTGCTCATCTTTGTCATCTGGGTCGAAGATGAGGTGCTGACAAAACAACCTCACTTCCTCTCCCCACCCAGGTGTAATTGTTTCCTAGTATTTGTCCTTGTATTTCTCTGAAAAGGAATAAAAATATACGCAACAGACTTTTGACTGGATTCTAAAGTTAAAGCCAAATGTGTGCTGTGAACGTGAGAGACACCAAAAGAATGACTGGCCAAGAAACCCCGGGAGCCAGCAGACGAGAGAGTCGGGGCCCACCCCGGGGACGAGGGAGCACTCGGAAAGACTGTGCCCACACTTGACAACGACAGAGTGTGTACAGCTCACAACGAGAAGCCGCGAATGTCTGCTCAGCAGACAAACAGACACCCTTCACGAAGCTGGGACTACAGGAGGTGGCTGTGATGGGCAGCTGGTGCCAGACCACTCCGTGTGCTGCCAACAACCACCAACTGGACAAAAGACACTACGTGACTGCGTCCAGGCACCAACACCGGCGGGAAGGGCAGCTGACAGGGGAGCCTCCCAGAGGCCCAGTAGCTCTCTGCTGGGGGAATGTCTGGCAGCAAAGTCCAGGCGGAGCACAGCGGCCACGTGAAGCCAAGGAGGTGATGAGAGGGTGGGGCCGCTGGAACCCATGGGGTGAGGCAGCAGCATGGAGGGGGCTGGGGGAGGGATTACAGGCCGTGTGGGTCCCACGAGTCCTTGTGAGGGCTGGGCTGTGCCCACTCAGGGCACCACACGAGGTTAACTGGCCAGTGGCTGCTGCAGGGTTAAAGGGAATGAATACAAGAGATCAACAGTGATCTTGGACCCAGCAGTCGAGGGTGACATCTGTGTGTCCACACAAGACCAACTGAGACCCCGTGTGGCTGTGCTGCAGGGCAGGCATCACGCCCTGGTTGGGTCTACTCTGGCCAACCATGATGAAGCTGGAAACCAAGCCCCACAAGTGCGAAGGGGAGGTACAGTTTGGAAGGTGAGTCCCACGCATTACAGGAGCCTGGGGATGACCCTGGGCCCCACATACTGCCTGACAGAGTGGAAGCCAAGCCCATGGTGCAGGTGAACAGCCGCAGGGATGAGAGTGATTGCTCTGCAAAGTAACAGAATCCAGTCTCCATCTCCATCAGTACAATGTCTGGCACAGGCAAAAATTACTAGACACTCAAAGAAGTAGGAAAAAAAGCAGTTAATGGAAACCAGCCCAGAATGGCACAGGTGTGGAACATATCAGACAAAGACTTTAAAGCAATATTTAAATACGTTCCAAAAAATGAAAGAAAATGCAAATAATTACCAAAAAATTGTCTTGATGAGTGAACAGATAGGATCTATTAGCAGAGAAATGGAAATTCAGAACCAACTCAGAACAGCCAACACTCTGTGAAGGTGAAGAGCAAAGCAGGAGGACCGACTTCACAACTTGCTGTGAAGCTATAGGAATCAAGACCATGGATGTTGGTGGAAGAACAGACAAATGGATCAGTGGAACAGAACAAAGAGCCCAGAAATGGACCCCCATAAGCACGTGACCTTTGACACAGGAGCAAAGTAGCCTTTTCAACAAACGGCGCTGGAACAACTGGACGTCCACATGAGAAGAAACAAATCCAGACACAGACCTGCCACCTTCACAAAAATCAACTCAAAATACACCAAAGACCTAAATGTAAATTGCAAAACTATAGAACTCTTAGATGACGACAGGAGAAAACCTAGGTGACCTTGTATTTAGATACAACACCAGAGCACAATCCATAAAGAAAACAACTGATAATCTGACTTCACTAAAATTAGAAACTTCTGCTCTGTAAAGACACTGTTGAAAGAATGAGAAGACAAGCCAAATACTAAGAGAAAGTATCTGCAAAGACGCATCTGATAAAGGGCTGTTTCCCAAAATACACAAGAACTCTTAAGAAAATGAGCAACCCAATTTAAAAATGGGCAAAAAGCCTGAACAGACACCTCAGCACAGAAGATACACAGATGGCAAATAAGCATGTGAAAAGATGCTCCATATCGTATGTCATCAGAGAAATGCAAATGACAACAACCAGATACCACTGCACATCTGGACACATGTCATTATACATTCGTCCAAACCCATAGGATGTACATCACCAGAAGTGACCCCTGATGTGAACCACGGGCTCTGGGTGATGATGAGGTGTCAGTGTAGTTCCATCGATTGTTAACAAATGTCCCACTTGTTGGGGGGGATGTCGATAGTGGGGCGGCTGGGGGTATATGGGAAATCTCTGTACCTTCCTCTCAATTTTGCTGTGAACCTAAAACTGCTCTAAAAATAGAATCTTTTGTTTAAAAAAAAAGCACAATAATAGAAAATGTAGAACTGAAAAGCTAATAACTGATGTGAAAAATGTGTAGGACAGGCTTAACAGCAGATTGGAAATTATTATTTTTTAAAAGTCTGTAAACTAGGGGACATTATCAATGGACATGATCTGACCTGAAGAAGAGAGAAAACTGACCAGAGCCTCGGGGGCCATGGGACAATGTCACTCAGGGAGGCCAGACCCCTGAAAACCACAGATAAAAAGAACGTCTCGGGGGCTTCCCTGGTGGCGCAGTGGTTGCGCGTCCGCCTGCCAATGCAGGGGAACCGGGTTCGCGCCCCGGTCTGGGAGGATCCCACATGCCGCGGAGCGGCTGGGCCCGTGAGCCATGGCCGCTGAGCCTGCGCGTCCGGAGCCTGTGCTCCGCAACGGGAAAGGCCACAGCGGAGGGAGGCCCGCATACAACAAAAAAAAAAAAAAAAAAAAGAACGTCTCGGGAGCAGCCGAGGGGAAGCCCCACGAGGTGACCAGGAGCGAGGACCAGACGCCACGAGTCCCAGCAGACGGGGGTCACCGGAGACCACGTGTCTTCAAAGCACACGAAGGAAGAAAACCAAGTGCTCCAGAGAAAAGGCAGAGGTTGTCGCAAAGCATGAAAAAGCAGAGCCCCACTAGAGGGCCCGACAAGATGGCCAGGCAGAGCGCACAGGACAAAACAGAACCCGTGCAATGAGGTCGCGTGCGCGGCTGGCCCACGAGGGGGACGCCTGTGTGTGAAGGGAGGCTGAAGGTGAAAGACGGAAAAAAGCTACAGAAGGAAGCAGCAGCCAGAAGACACCTGGCCTGAGCCATGTGAATCGTTGCTGAAACGGGCTTTCAGGCAAAAATCCTTTCCAGAGATAACAAGAGTTCAACCCCCCCCCAACAGGAAGATTGGTGAGGCAGCAGCATGGAGGGGGCTGGGGGAGGGATTACAGGCCGTGTGGGTCCCACGAGTCCTTGTGAGGGCTGGGCTGTGCCCACTCAGGGCACCACACGAGGTTAACTGGCCAGTGGCTGCTGCAGGGTTAAAGGGAATGAATACAAGAGATCAACAGTGATCTTGGACCCAGCAGTCGAGGGTGACATCTGTGTGTCCACACAAGACCAACTGAGACCCCGTGTGGCTGTGCTGCAGGGCAGGCATCACGCCCTGGTTGGGTCTACTCTGGCCAACCATGATGAAGCTGGAAACCAAGCCCCACAAGTGCGAAGGGGAGGTACAGTTTGGAAGGTGAGTCCCACGCATTACAGGAGCCTGGGGATGACCCTGGGCCCCACATACTGCCTGACAGAGTGGAAGCCAAGCCCATGGTGCAGGTGAACAGCCGCAGGGATGAGAGTGATTGCTCTGCAAAGTAACAGAATCCAGTCTCCATCTCCATCAGTACAATGTCTGGCACAGGCAAAAATTACTAGACACTCAAAGAAGTAGGAAAAAAAGCAGTTAATGGAAACCAGCCCAGAATGGCACAGGTGTGGAACATATCAGACAAAGACTTTAAAGCAATATTTAAATACGTTCCAAAAAATGAAAGAAAATGCAAATAATTACCAAAAAATTGTCTTGATGAGTGAACAGATAGGATCTATTAGCAGAGAAATGGAAATTCAGAACCAACTCAGAACAGCCAACACTCTGTGAAGGTGAAGAGCAAAGCAGGAGGACCGACTTCACAACTTGCTGTGAAGCTATAGGAATCAAGACCATGGATGTTGGTGGAAGAACAGACAAATGGATCAGTGGAACAGAACAAAGAGCCCAGAAATGGACCCCCATAAGCACGTGACCTTTGACACAGGAGCAAAGTAGCCTTTTCAACAAACGGCGCTGGAACAACTGGACGTCCACATGAGAAGAAACAAATCCAGACACAGACCTGCCACCTTCACAAAAATCAACTCAAAATACACCAAAGACCTAAATGTAAATTGCAAAACTATAGAACTCTTAGATGACGACAGGAGAAAACCTAGGTGACCTTGTATTTAGATACAACACCAGAGCACAATCCATAAAGAAAACAACTGATAATCTGACTTCACTAAAATTAGAAACTTCTGCTCTGTAAAGACACTGTTGAAAGAATGAGAAGACAAGCCAAATACTAAGAGAAAGTATCTGCAAAGACGCATCTGATAAAGGGCTGTTTCCCAAAATACACAAGAACTCTTAAGAAAATGAGCAACCCAATTTAAAAATGGGCAAAAAGCCTGAACAGACACCTCAGCACAGAAGATACACAGATGGCAAATAAGCATGTGAAAAGATGCTCCATATCGTATGTCATCAGAGAAATGCAAATGACAACAACCAGATACCACTGCACATCTGGACACATGTCATTATACATTCGTCCAAACCCATAGGATGTACATCACCAGAAGTGACCCCTGATGTGAACCACGGGCTCTGGGTGATGATGAGGTGTCAGTGTAGTTCCATCGATTGTTAACAAATGTCCCACTTGTTGGGGGGGATGTCGATAGTGGGGCGGCTGGGGGTATATGGGAAATCTCTGTACCTTCCTCTCAATTTTGCTGTGAACCTAAAACTGCTCTAAAAATAGAGTCTTTTGTTTAAAAAAAAAGCACAATAATAGAAAATGTAGAACTGAAAAGCTAATAACTGATGTGAAAAATGTGTAGGACAGGCTTAACAGCAGATTGGAAATTATTATTTTTTAAAAGTCTGTAAACTAGGGGACATTATCAATGGACATGATCTGACCTGAAGAAGAGAGAAAACTGACCAGAGCCTCGGGGGCCATGGGACAATGTCACTCAGGGAGGCCAGACCCCTGAAAACCACAGATAAAAAGAACGTCTCGGGGGCTTCCCTGGTGGCGCAGTGGTTGCGCGTCCGCCTGCCAATGCAGGGGAACCGGGTTC
>NC_041232.1:1349523-1378511 GCF_002837175.3 Physeter macrocephalus | reverse complement strand
GTGCTCCGCAACGGGAGAGGCCACAGCAGAGGGAGGCCCGCATACCAAAAAAAAAAAAAAAAAAAAGAACGTCTCGGGAGCAGCCGAGGGGAAGCCCCACGAGGTGACCAGGAGCGAGGACCAGACGCCACGAGTCCCAGCAGACGGGGGTCACCGGAGACCACGTGTCTTCAAAGCACACGAAGGAAGAAAACCAAGTGCTCCAGAGAAAAGGCAGAGGTTGTCGCAAAGCATGAAAAAGCAGAGCCCCACTAGAGGGCCCGACAAGATGGCCAGGCAGAGCGCACAGGACAAAACAGAACCCGTGCAATGAGGTCGCGTGCGCGGCTGGCCCACGAGGGGGACGCCTGTGTGTGAAGGGAGGCTGAAGGTGAAAGATGGAAAAAAGCTACAGAAGGAAGCAGCAGCCAGAAGACACCTGGCCTGAGCCATGTGAATCGTTGCTGAAACGGGCTTTCAGGCAAAAATCCTTTCCAGAGATAACAAGAGTTCAACCCCACCCCCCCACAGGAAGATTCAAAATGCAGACCAAGAACACACAGGACCCAGGAAAGTCACCAAGATGAACCCAGCAAAAGCGCCCCCTAGAGGCCGGGGCAGGCATGACTTTCGACCCACGAGGCCCACATGAACCACACGGCTGCCTGAGGGGTAGGCGCAGCTGGGTGGCGTGCAGCAGAAATACCTCTTTCCAAGCACGGGGGCCACGGGAACCTACTGGCATTTCAGGGAGCTGGTATAACTCAGAACTGGTTCTCCAACCACAAATGGATCAAGTTAGAAGCCTAGAAATAAAAAATAACTGGGGAAAGAATCAAACATTTGGAAACATAAAAACACTCTGATCAGCTCTGCAGTCAGAGAACAAAGAAAAATCGGGCGCCCAGAAGTGAGTGTGATGAATCCCGGTCAGAGCTGCACATCGAGCCTGGAGGACTCAGGGGAGGAAGAGAAACGTAGACGGGAAATGGGGAAAAGATGTTTAAAGAAAACAAACGTAAGCCTGGTCAGGAATGGACAGGGGACAGACCTGCAGATAAAACAGGGATGCAATCACAAACAACTGAAAAAGGTCAGTGCAGTCAGCATGTGGGTAGCGCCCCTGCGGCGACCCATCCAGCCCCTCCACGCACGCCTGCCCTGCCTTCCTGCGGCCTCTGTCCAGTGCCCAGGCCCGTGATGTCCCGGGCCCGTTCTCCGTCCATGGCGACCAGCAGCGTCCCCACATGTCCCGCGCTCTCTGCCACTCCAATGCTCTCGTCCAGAGGAATCCAGGCTCAGTGTTTCCTGTCTGTGCTGCACACAAGCAGCCATAACCCACTCACTGGGTGGGTGCCCAGCACGGCCCTCACCCCCACCGCCTCCTCCCTCGGAAGCTGCTGCAGCCATGCCCACGTGAGAAGGCAAAGCCCACACGTTGTGCCCGCAGCAGGAGTGCATCAGCCTGAGCCCCGACTCATGGACAAGGACAAGGTGAACGTCACAGCCCCCGACTCTTCCTCTCCCAGGAACTCCGCCCTGGGCTCGGAGCAGTGGGTGCGCCGGAACCTACTCGGGTCCCTGCTTCAGGGTGGATTTGTTAACAATGGGAATATTTCCCAGGGAGTAAAGGGCTGCCCAAATCTGCTGTCTGCTGGTGGAGGTGGGAGCCCAGGTGGGGGCCGGGGAGTTGCAGAGCAGCCTGAGCAGTGGTCCTTGCGTGGCTGGCTGTGAGTCGGGCACGGAGCGGAGCGCATCCATGCCAGTGTTGCCACCTGGGAGGGGCTGAGATGCCCAGGACGGCCCAGGGGAAAGGGGACAGGAGTGATGCGCCCCTACCCTCGCAGTCCCTCCTGGAAGCTCAGAATTAAGGCACAAGGCCCTTTCAGTGGGGACCTGGACTGGAAGGGACCAGTCCTATCGGGGCCCACCAGCACCCGTGTGTGGTCAAGGCGGCCGGAGCCCCGCCCATGGTGTCCCAAGATGTGTGTGGGGGGGGTGGGGGGGTGTGCCCATAGCTCCTCAGCTCGGGACCCCATGGTCTCCCTCGCACCAGCCCAAGTGTCCCGCTACTGACACTTCAGAGGGAAGCCCTCGGCAGGGCTGGGGAGCAGGCGGGCAGCGGCCACGCAGCGGGGAGGAGGGGACGCCTGGCCGACCAGCCGTGGGCGTGGTGGGGGAGAGTGGTCGTCTGACTCCAGCCTGGGTTGGCTGGGGTGGGGGCCTAGTTATTACTTCAGGGCCTAGAAATACCACTAGCTGTAAATCAGCCCCTGCTTCAAGGCCGTGGACCCTGCCCCAAGTGTGGGAGGGAGAGGCAGGTCTGTGCACCACCTGTGTCTGACGCCAGCCAAGGCCCAGACCCCGGGCTCGAGGGGAGCAGAGCGAGCAGTCCCTACAGGTGGGTGAGCGTCCGACGTCCTAGAGAGGGTGGCCGAAGGCTCCAGTTACCGCCGCGGCCCCTGGCCAAGCCCGTCTCGGACCAGGACCCTCCAGGAAGGATCCCGGCCACCAGTGGCTCTCGCAGCACATGACCTCAGGTGCCAGGAATGCGCGCGCAGCACGGCCCCATCTGGTTCCCATTACCCTCACTCCACGCGGGAGCCCCATCTGCGCCTCTGCAGCGCCCGCCCGCCCACCCGCCCGGGGAGATTGATTTGGGCTCATTAGAGCTGCTGCCGCGAGGTAAGGCACATCTTTGCCCATGTGGCTCCACGGCCAGCGCCTCAGGGCCAGCTGCAGCACCGAGGGCCCAGGGAGAGGTGCCTGCGGACACCGCGACGCTGAGGCCCTCGAGGCCCTGACACCTCCTCCTTGAGGCCTGCATTCCAGGACCTGAAGGTGTCTGGGCCTCTGGGGACATGGACATCTCCGGTGAGGCCACAGTGGGCGGTCGGAGGGAGGAGTGGCGCCTCCTGGGATGCATGCTGAGAGAGGCCCCGGCCGCGCACGGCCTCCACCAACCTCCCGGCTGGCCTGGCCTCCCTATGCTCTGACTTTCCAATTCATCTGCACACTGAACCTCCAGCTCTGCGCTGGAACATGCCCCATAAGTTTAAGTCTGAAGTTCCTGAAGCTGTTTCTCCAACAAGCCAGGGGAGACCAGGCCGACCTGGGCCAGGACGGCAGGAGGAGCCTCTTCCCGGGGTCCTGGGGGCAGGGCCTGGGGGCACTGCAGTCGGTGGGGCCCTCAGGAGAGCCACCTGGGTCTCTAGGCCTTTGCAAAGTTGGGCTGAAGTTGAAGCCACAGCAGGACAGAGCACTGGACCTCATGGGGGGTGGGGGTCGCTGCCTGGTTCCCACCAGGCAGGAGCAGAGGAGGGTGTGGGGGGAACCCCGATGCCCGCCTGGCCAGGCTCTGTGTCCTTGACGGCTCAGAACATGAAGACCCAGCACCACGTGACTCCGCCCCATTTCTAAAGATGAGCACCATGGTGACTTCCACTCCCACCACCCACATCCAGGACTCTTCAAGGCCTTGCAGACCCTTCCCCTGGGATGGAGGCTGGAGAAGCTCCACCCCCACAGCCGGCCCCAGCCCCATAGGGAGGCCTGTTTGACCCCATCCCGCAGGGCCTCTGTGGACTCCCTGGGACACAGGACAGGAAGATGGACGGGAAGCTGCTTTACTGCAAGTCAGGCAAGCGTGGCACAGGCTGGTCTGTGGGGGGGGTCCTGGGGGGCAGGGGGCGATGCCAAGGAAGCTGGAATACCTGCCTTGTCCCCATGTGTCACGTGACCCCTCCCTCCCTACCCCTCCCCGCTCCCCGGGACTCCACAGGGCTGCTCCCCTCTCAGGACCCTGCCCAGACCCTGCAGCCACGGCCACTTGCTCTGGTTCTAGCTTGGTCCTCCCATGGACTGTGCTTTTTAGGAAGCTAGAGTGGTCCCTCCAGCTGCCGCATGGAAGGTCTCCCTGCTGAGTCTGCCCTCGGCCCCTAGCTCCTGCCCAGGACTCCTCACCCACCCCTGATAGCCCTGCCCCTCACTGTCCTGCACCCAGGGCATGGCAATGCCTGCTGGGCATGGCAGTCTCTCCCGATTTTCACCCATGCCTGCCCTCTCCCACCCACCCAAGTGCACAGGGCCTCTTCCCTGGCTCTGGGGGCCCAGGGCTGCCGGGCAAGGCTTCCCATCTGGGGAGGGCCCGAGAGATGCCCTCTTCCTGCAGTCTCCTGTCTGCAGGGAAGCCTGGACCATGCAGCCCCTGTAGAGGGCGCAGCCACAGGCCCTGTCCTCCAGAGCTCCGGGAGGTGGCATACACGGCTCCCCGCTGGGGCCCCACTCCCCCACCAGACCTGGGCTCGCAGAGCCCGCCGTGGTCAGGTCTCAGCCTTCTGAGGCTTCCTGGCTAATGGGGGCGTCCCGGCCCAGAAGCCAGTGTGCACTCAGGCCACCCTCAGGGGGCTGACAGGCACAGGGCACACCCAGCACCGCACTCCCCAGGACCTCACCCGTCTGAGGCCTGGCCAGGAGGCTCCCCTCCTGGCCAACTCCATCCCCCCCTCCCAACAGGGCTGAGCACTGGGCACCCAGATGTGGCCCCCAAGGGCCCCCCAGCCACGTGGGATGGGAAGCCACTGAGCCGTTACGGCCCTCCCACTGCCCCCAGGCAGCTTGCAGACAGCCACAGGGGCCTCACTCAGGGATTTCTCCACGTAGGGTTTGGGTTTTTTTCTTTTTTTTTTTTTCTTTTTGATTGATCAGTTCCTTACTGACCAAATTCCTCTGAGTTTTGCAAACGGGCTTGCACAGTCCTGGATTCTACATGCCTTTGCTCTAGATGGACGAGACGTGACCGCTATTAGCCAAGGTCTGCGGGAAACCCAAACCCTGTGAATGGCTCACGAGCGCCAGCCCCTCTCCTGCCGCCCGCCAGGCCTGCCCGCGCCGGGTCCGATGATTAATTAACTGGGGACCTGCCACAAGTCCTCTTCATGCCTAAATATTGTTCCAGCCCATCAGACTGTTGGTGCAGAGCAGGATAAATGACACCTCGGGCCTGGCCCACTGACCTGTAGGGCCTGCTGCTCATCCAGGCTCCAGACGGCCAGCGCCTTCTCCGCAGAGCCTGAGACGCCCCTGGCCTCCTGGGAGTCGAAGTCCAGACCCATGACGGGCTCCGTGTGGCAGGCGACGCGGCTGCACACTTTCCGTGAGGAGACGTCCCACAGGGCCACCGAGCCGTCCTCGTAGCCGGCCAGGAGGAGAGGGCGGGGACTGGTGTCAGCCTGTGGGGACAGCTCGCAGTCAGCTGGGGGATGCTCGGGGGTCCCGGGCCTTCTGGAGGAGAAGGGGCTTGAGATAGGCCGCCTTCCCCACTGAGCCCTGGGGGGTCTGCACACCCCCAGGGGGCTGACACCCAGACTGGGGCCAGTGCGGGCTGGGTGGGGCGACGGCGGTCGGGGTCTGGGACGCTGCCTGGTTCTCCCGCTCCTTCCCACCGGCCGAGACGTGCGGCCACCCCTGGGCGGGGCCGGCCACCTGTCTAGAGCTGCCGGCCAAAGAAAATCTCGAGCTCCGTCTCAATGAAAAATGAACCTTCTGTACTTTGTCAACGTCGCCGCGGAAGCCCCCCAACCGTCAAGGCTGCAGAGTCAGCGCCTCGCCGGCCGAGCCGCGTGATGGATGAGGGCGCAGGTCAGAGGGCTGCGCAGCCGCCTGCAGGGGAGTGTGGGGACCCTGGGTCGGCCTGGCACCGACTGAGAGCGGCCGCCCCGTGCTTGGTGCCCAGTCCCGGGACCACCGCCAGGACCCTGCACCTTTGCTCTCCACTGAGCTCCCAGCGCTCAGAAATGACAAAGCGCCCCCTGCCAGCAGAGAATTTCCCGAGGCCAGGAGCTCAGCCGGCGGCTCTCAAACCCCGGATGGCCAGCGGTGAGCACAGGGCCTGGGGGCCGCCAGCAAGGCTGCCTCCAGGGTCGCCTGCAGCTCCAATGGGGGCCCTGCTGCTGGCGGGCAAGGCTGGTGCTGAGCCGCGTGCCTAGGCATGGCCAACAGCACCCGGGCAGGCCCTTCTGGCCCACCTGCTGGAGCTCGCTGCCCACCCAGAGGGGCTCCAGGCCCAGGTGTCGCACACCGCGAGTGTCTAACATGAGTGGACGCTACGTCCTCAACCCCAGGAAGCAGAGCTCGCCGTGCTTGGTGTGAGGGGTACGTCTCAGGGCCCCACAGAGTGAGGGGAGCCAGGGGAGTCCCGTGCAGACCAGCTCTGGGATCTGGAGGATGCCTCCCACAAGCCCTTTTTTCTGATGATAACATGTGCTCCCAAAAACAAAAGCAGGAAGGAGGAGTCCAAGAAAGCAGCTGTGAGGAACTTGCCGGAACCCCTTGGGTTCGTCCCCCTTGGGGCACTGCTGTGTCCTCCCACCGGCTTCCCACCGCACTGCCTGGCCCAGCCTGCTCCCCAGCCCCCGCCCCGCATGTTCCTCCTGCATCCAGGGCTCCCCCACTGCCTATGGTCTGGGAGCTCCGAGTGCCTAGGCTGGAGCGGAGGCTGCACACCGCTTAGCCCCCTGTGCAGGCACACAGGGAGGCCAGGGCAGGAGCCAGACCAGCCACAGGGCCCCGTGCCAGGCTCTGCCCCTGCACTGAGGCCCCTCTACCTTCTCTCCTGGCACGCAGGGTCCCTGCAGCCCCCCAGGATAGACCCTGCAGGCGGGTCAGTGCTCTGGGACCTCAGTCCTCTGGCGGCCACGCCCTGGGTGCCAGGCTGACTTCTGCTCGCTCTGCGTCCCCCCCCACCCCTGGGTGTGCCAGCCTGAGGCGCCCCCCAGCACCTCGAGGTTCCCCGGGGAGCCCTTGGCTGGGGGCGTGGAGGGGGCACTGGAGGACCTGCTCCAAGGGTCGGTGTGGACGACCTCTGACCTCCTACATGACAATCATCCTAACAACACAGGCCATCCACTCTCAGGAGCAAAACAAGAAATCTCTGAATGTTTCAGAAAGGAATCCCACATCGGGCCACTCTGCCACACTCAGATCAATAAGCTATAACCTGGACCTCCAGGCTTGGCGAGGAATAAAGGGACATTTCAAATCAGCATAGACTTTTCTTAACAGGATGCTTTGCGCTGGATCTGTATCAACTAACACAACTCGATTTGTCCTTCTGTCAACCACGTCAATTACCTTGACAAGTTTGTACATCCCATTTCTGCACATTTTTCTGATGGAATTCTTACACGATTAGGCAATGACAGCATCTCCAGGGAGGGAGGGTGAGCGGATGCAGCCCCGTCCCGCCCGGGGCCTGTAAGCGCCAGGCCACCTCCACAGCCTCCGCTGCCCCTCCAGGCACCGCCCCCCCGCAACGTCTGCCGGCACCAGCAGCTTTGCCATCCAGGTGAGTCTCAGAGCCCCCACTTCCTCACGCCCCTCCCCCATGGGCTTCTCTCAGTTCAGAGACGGCAGGGACACCAAATGCAAGACAGGGCAGGGCCCTGGAGGGACAAGCGCTGGGCCCAGGGACCCTGCGGGCACACAGACACCTGCAAACCATGCGAGCCTGGCCGTCTAACCCGTATGGAGAGTCACAGCAGAGGCAGGAACGGCCTCCCCCTGGTCCCAGGCAGCCCGGGGTGGCTCTGAGGAGGCACAGGTGAGCTGCTCGGAGCTGAAAAACAGGCCGTAGGCAGCGGTCTGGGACAGCCCTGGTCAGTGACCTGCTCCCCGTGGCTTCTGCAGCTGTAAAGACGCTGCCGAGACTCTTTCCACGTGAATGCACCAGACCATCCGCTCTGCTGCCCCCAGGAGTAGACACCCATTTTGAGCTGGTGCTGACCGCTGGGGGTGGGAAGCTGCCCCTCTGGTCAGGAGGGTCCCTCCCAGGCCTCGGGCTCAGCCCCGGAGCCAGAACCCATCCTGCAGGGACTCAGGCCTGTGACTCCACTGCCCCCCGGCTTCTGCCGCAGCCCCAGGAGATGCCTCCAGACCCTCTCTAATCAGAGAGAACAGCCAAGAAAGAAGGAAATGGCACGGATCAGAAATTCCAAGTGTGGCCGCAGGGAAAGCCAGCACATTAAGCCCACTCCGGCCTCAACAAGGCAAAGAAGTAACAAAAATTAATCCCGGCGACGCAGGGGCCGTGCAGGCTTGCAGGGTTAGTCAGCACCCCCTCCCGGCCCCACGCCAGGCCGCGCCGGTGAGCAGACCAGAGGGGAGCATGTGGCTCCCCCAGAAGGGGGTCGCTGTCTCCGACACCGCCCTGAGAAGACGAGGACGAGCCCAGCATCCCCAAAGGGTCTGCAGGCGTCCTCGCAGCAGGAGGGCTGGAGGGCTGGGGACACCAAGGCTGAGGAGGACGCTGTGCACACGCCTCCCAGGGGCCAGTGCCCGTAGGTGATGAGGAACCAAGTCCCTAATGGGCATGATTCACACCTGGCGGGCGTGGCCGGCAGGTGTGGTCGGTGGGCGTGGCTGGCGGGCGCTGGGCCTTACCTGCCAGAGCTGCAGGCACATGGGCATGCCCAGCCTGGCCTGTGCCTCGGGCTTCAGGGAGCACACTGACGTCTTGGACGGCATCTCCAGAATCTGAACCTGACAGTAAGAAAACAAGCCGAGTTGGGCCGGAGCCAAGTCAAGTCTGTGCTGCACAAACAGGAGACTCTTGAGGCCTCAGCCCGGCCACTGTGGGCCTGTCTGCGCCTCCGGGAACCCAGGCCATGCCTCCTGCATTGACCCACGGGCTCCTGGGATCGGAGGGTGCTGGGCTGTGTGGAATGCACATGTCACTCATGAGTGTCCAGCAGGTCCCTCGAGCGGTGTCACTGCCCCGCAGCCACCTCAGGCCTCCTCTGCGTTGACCTCTTGGCCAAGCACGTGGCCTGGCCCACGGCGCTGACTCAGCTCACTCGGCCTCCCGCCCTCCTCCTGGCGCTCCTTCCTGGTCGGGCCCCACACGTGGATGACCCTGAGCCCTCCCGGACTGTCGCATGGCACCCAGACCTGCACACCTGGGGCCCCAGCGCCTGCTCCTCCACCATGTGCGGCCTGTGCTCAGTGTCGCCCGACGCTGACACAGCCCCTCCTGCGCCTGGCTGGGTGACGTGTCCCCACCTGGTGGCTCCGGCCACCCTCCTGGGGAGGCTCCACCAACAACAGTGTGCGCCCCGCAGAGCTGCAGGGCACCCCTCGTCGACATGGGGCAGCCCCAGGTTTGCAGATGAGGAGTCTGAGGTCCAGACGTGTTGGGGCATCGAGGGGACAGAAACTACACCTGCTGGTCCACTTCTGACACCCGGGGCACAGAACCCCCAGGAGGAAACCCCAGGGTGAACTCTAAGTGTAACCATGCAGTGTAGAGCGGGTGTAGCCCTGCTGCTGCTCTTACTAATGCACGTGCACACGCGTATACACACACGCCCACACACCTGCACACACAGCCCCCTCCGCCCATATCACGTTGCCTGCAGGGCCAGCATCTACCCCAGACACCTCGTCCTCACTGCCCCAAAGAGACGGAAAAGGACCTAAGTGATGTGAGCGTCATCCCGCCATGAATTAGAAGCTGCTAGAAGGAGTTCCTGTGGCACCCACGAAGCTCAGGGGAAGTTCCAACAAAATGAAGGAGGTACAGGAGGATGCGGTGGCATGGAGTGTGGCCCAGAAGTGACCGAGCAAACCAAAGAGGAGGGGGCCCTCAGAGCCCTTCTGTCCTCCGAGGTCAGTGGGAGGGAGGCAAGGGTGGGGACTGGCTGGGCCTCAGGCTCCCAAGCCCGTCCCGGCCAAGGCGGGGTCCTGGAAGGTCAAGGAGCATGGCGCTGGGGGCTGGATGCCTGCCTTCCTATTTCTGCTCTGACGCCAGCTTCCTAAAACGTCACTACGTCAGGAGGACAAGCTGCTGGGCAATGGGGGAGGGGGGTCCCAGGTCAGAGAGGGATGCCCCCACCCCCGATCTGGGGGCTCAGGAGACCCCTCTGGTGGCAGTGAGGAGAGGCGCGAGGGCGGGGGGATCGGGCACAGGCGAATGGCCCAGAGTGAGGGCGACACCAGGGCAGCCCAGGCCTGGGCTAGGCGTCATGAGAGGGGGTGCGGTGCTGGCATCCAGAACAAGTGCCCCTTGGTCCTTGTGGTCCCAGGAGGGGCTCCACACTCTGCTGGGGCCTCCCACACACAGGGATGCTTCCACCTGGCATTCAAGGGCAAGTTTTGTTTCCAGAAGGAAAAATGTTTGGTTCGGGCAAGTGTGGCCACCCAGACGGCCGGGCCTGGCTCTGTCTGGGCACAGGCCAGTGGCACTGATTCCAGGTGGGAACATGGAAAACAGCCCTTTTCCCAGGATGTGCAAGGTTCCCAGACCTGTGGCTCCCGGGCGGTGGGTGGGTAGGAGGGTGGGGGGTTGTACCAGAAGCTGGGGAGCCGGAGAGAAGCAGAGGGGACGAGCAGTCTCGGGCCAGGCTGGCGGGGGCAGCGGAAGGCGACCTCAGTGGAAGTGTGGTCCGGCCCCCACCACTGAGGGGGCTCGGCGCCACCTAGCTGCTGCCACCAGGAGAAAGCAGAGCCCTCTCTTTTCACATTAATAAAACTTTTAACAGGTTTTTGGCAAACTGGCAAGAAAATCGCATGTAGCTCCTAATTGGTGACTTAAACGCCATCATGAACAAATAGATGTCTGTTCCTGCCTCATTATTTATGAGCTGAATCTGCTTTAAGACTCACGACTCCTCTTGGGCGGGGGCCAAACTTCCCGGGTGCAGGGCTTGCGTCCCTGCCCAGCCCCGCCCGCCGCACAGGCCCTCAGGGCAGCAGGGGACACAGGGAGGATGGGGCGTGGGCGGTGGGCAGGGGCCTCCCTCCCCCTGCACATGTACCCCGGACCCACGCCCACTCTCGGTGCCCCCAGACCCCCACCCACCAGGCCGTCCCGCTGCACTTGGGGCTCCTTCCCCCACTGCCTCCAACCAGCACCCCCATCCCCCTGCCCTCGGCCCTCCCCGCCAGCACCCCGTCCTGGGCTCTGCTTCTCCTGGGGATTCTGCCTCTTCTGTCCCTGGGGTGTGAACACCACTCTCCAGCCTGACCAGTCCCTGCCACAGATCGCTGCTGGATGCTCAGCCTGAGCTCCATCTGACAGTGACCTTGGGGCTCCATCCCACCCACTGCCCCCAGGAGCCCCATCCTCTGACGGGCCCCACTCATCTGTGACTGCGATTGCCACCCTGGTGCCAGCCCTTACGCCCTGCGTCTCAGCCCTGCCCAAGACCTCTCACGCCAGTGCCCAGTTCTGATCCCCAAAGGCCGCCCTCCCCTGCTGTCCTGACTCTGAGGCCTACCTCGACCTCATGGGGTCTGCCTGGGGCTTCCCTCCATGACTGCCTGCTCCCAAGGACCCTGACAGCCTCGGGCCCTGAACTTGTCCATCCCGTGCTGCTCCTGGTTGGCTCCCAGGGCCTCCCAGAGACCTTGGCCCACTTCGGGCCCCTTTCTCGACCCCCAGCACCAGGGCCACCTCAGGTGACCTGGCCAAGGCTGGCCTGAAGAGCCGCTCGGGGCACAGCATTCCTGCAGCCAGGGGCTAAGGGTGAATGGGCTCACTCACCTCATCGCTGCCTCTCCCCGGCACAGCCAGCATCCAGCGCTGCAGGCCCCCAGCCAGCACAGAGCCCCTGCAGAAGCCCACGCTCTCCAGGAGCACGGAGTCCACGACGGCGTTCCTGCCCTCTGCCAGGTCCCACACGCACAGCTTTAGGTCGCGGCCCTGGCTGCCAAAATAAGAGGAGACGGGCCGTGACCCTCTCAGGTGAGGACAAATGTCAGCGTGTTGTGGTCGGCCGGAGGCCACAGGACGGCAGGGGACACTTCCTGGGGAGGGCCTGGGGGCACCTCAGCTGAGGAAGGGCCGCACGTGAGTCTGCAGTCCAGACGCCTGATGCCAGCTCACGCTAATGGGCTGGCCTGGGGAGGCTGCAGACCGAGGCCCCAGGCGCCCCATGGCACAGGCCCCATGGCCGGCCTCCCATGGTCTCCCTGCTGCTCCCTGTGCTGCCAAACTGTGGGCCCTCCACCCCTCCCGCCTTCCACCCCTTTGTGAATTAACTGTGACCACCTGGCAACTCCACCCTCACGAATGTTCCCAAGTGCATTTAAAACCTACATTCACACAAAAACCTGTAAGCGAATGTGCACGGCAGCTCTGCTCGCCAAACCGGACACAGCCCTCCAGCAGGAGGCTGATAACTCACCGTGGAGCATCCGTCCGCACCTGACCTCGCTCAGCACCAGAGCAGCAGCGGGGACACACAGCCACCCGCAGGAATTAGATGCCGTTTGCTACGGGGAGGAAGCCCGTCTGAAAGCCCACACACTGCACTTCTACCCGTGTGACCCTCTGGGGGAGGCAGGGCCGCAGGGGCAGAGGACAACAGGGTCCCGCCCACAGAACTCGCCGCAAAGAGTGAACTGTTCTGTGTGTAACTGAAAAAACCCACCAGGAGGTCAGGGGCCCAGGACAAGCTGCAGACAGAGGTGAATGCCCGGCACTCGGTGCTCAGGGGAGAGCGGATGAGAGCCGACCTGAGGGACTCAGGAAGCGTGTCCTCTAGGCACTGTCTGGTTAGAGACAGAGGAACTGGACAGAGACACGGGACTCTGGCTGGTAGGTGTTCTCACAGGTGTGGGTTAGCAATCCTGAGACCCCCCCCCTCACGCGTCCAGCAGGAGCAGGGCTGGACAGAGACGGACAGGAGTAGGGGCGGGGGACCGGGTCACCAAGAAGCCCGGCAGGTGTTGGCCCTGAGTCAGAGACGTCGGCGTGAGCGCATGTCTGTGCAAACACAGACACAGATGGACAGACGCAGAGGTGCACACAGGGTGTACGCAGCGTGGAGGTGCACACGGGGAGCCCGGGTTGCCCCCTGAGAAGACCCAGAGGCAACGACACCCCAGGAGTGACGAGCACACCCAGTGCCCGGTCTGGCTTCTTATCCCTTTTCCCCCAGACAGCAAGAGCTGGGGCAGGGTGGGGCGCCAAGATGAGTTCTGAGCACCCTGTAGGGCCAGAAAATAAGGAAATACTTTAAAAAATGAAACAAAGGGCATGTCCAAAGGACACAAGCACTAAAGTTGGAACAATCTGAGCAATAAAATAAATTACAGTAGAATGAAATTCTAACCCAAGAATAAAAGAAATCTCCACGAGCCCAGACCCATGAGTGAACACATATATACACAGGGAGGAGAATTCCCATTAAACAGAAGTGTTCCAGTGAAAGTAGAATGCTATAAAAGGAGGAGGAGAAACCCCCTCTGTGAGACCAACCCAGGCACAGCTGTGGCGGCAGAGACCCTGGGCGGACGCTGAGGACGGAGGGACAGGGTGTCTGCAGCCCTGAGGCTCACTGTCCACTGCGCGGCTCTGACACTCACCAGAAATGCTCCTCGCTGGGCCTCGGGACTCATTTCCTAGGAGCCTGGGAAGCAGAGGGAATGGTCCCTGCCGGTGGGACACCATGGACACACTCCCCAGGTGGATGAGCCCCGCAGATGTCCCAGACCCCCGACAAGGGGACGAGAAGGGCTTCCTCCCGAAAGCCCACCTCCCCAGTCTGACCCCAAGAAACCCCGGGGCTGAGCCGACGTGAGGGTCACCCCACAGAACCGCCCTCCCGTCCTCCTCCCAAGGGGTGAGGTCCAGACAAACAAGGGAAGAAGCAGCAGCATAGGCCAGTGGGGACAAAGGGGACAGGACAGTGGGCCGGTCCTGGAGCTGTGGAAGGGGACAGGAGGGCACGCGGGGCCCAGCATCTACCCGCACCGTTGGGAGACCTCAGTGCCGCGTGGATGGATGCCCCCCAGGTGGACCCAGGGCACCCGATCCTGATCCAGACCCCAGCTCTGTCTGGAGAACCGCTGGTGTTGGCAGGATGTGCCTGGACCCTGGGGAGCAGGAGTTGCTCGGCCTGAAGTGGCAGCGACGCGGGAGAGAGAGGACGTGAGGCCTGTCGACACCGTGTCTGAGTGGAGCTCAGGAGAGAAGCAGCAGTGGGAACCGTGCTCTCACACGGAGACGCCGGCCCCGGCCAACGGCGGCCACACAGGGAGGGAGGGCTGGCCTGTATCTAGGGAACCCCCAGAACAGTGGCTCCCTGCCTCCTTTGCCTGGACCCCTAACTACTAACGCTATACACGCGCCCAGCTGCACCGCCACCTCCACGCTTTCCCCCACAGCGAGGGACCCTGGCACAGCCTATGTGTGTCAGTGCCGGTCACGGAGCGGCGAGCTCGGGGCCCCGGGACAAACGCTGGGCTGGTCAGTGCTCACCAGGCCCTTGGACTGGACGGGCCGCGCCTTTCCCTGTCCCTCGTGTGTGTGCGTGTCATCCCCAGGGTGACACTTCCACGTTTGGGGAGGATAGCAAGGGGATGACACTGCACACAAGGCCAACTGCCCACCCTGATCACCTGGACAGAGGCGCCCGCCAGATGTGTTCACTCAAAGCCCCTCCCCCCACCGTGGGCACTTCTGGGAAAGACACTGTGACATCCGCCACCCTGGCCTCAGATGACCCAGCGCCTCCACCCACAGTGGTGCTGCCCGCCAGTCCTGCAGACGGTCATCTTCCACGTCTGCAAGGCACACCCACCAGACAGCGGGCTCTCGCCTCTTCTCTCCCCTCCTCCCATCAGTCTGGACTCACACATTCCTGTGTTACTGATGGGTCATCACCCACAGTTCTCCTTGATTTTTGTGCCCTAACCATCCCAGACTGGCCAGTGGGAGCCCCTTCAAGGACACTCGTGGCCTCCAAGCAGCCCCACCGCTGGATCCGGGGGCCCCCGGCACCGGGAGGTCCGGTGGGAGTCTTCTCAAGCCTCATCCACAACAGCTCCAAGTGGACAACCCAGATGTCCACCGACACAGAAAGGTGAGGAATCTGGGTACACACATCCAGAGGAATAAGACAGAAAGGCCCACACAACACACTGCAGCCGTGCACACCCTGGCGGGTCTCGCAGACACAGAATCAGACACAAAGGAAGCTGCTCCATATTGCTCCATTTAGGTTAAAAAAAAAAAAACACATAAAATGAGTCTATGTTTTTTGGAGATGCATATTCAGACGATAAAGCAAGAAAGAGGTGGAGCGGCTGCCTCCTGAGGATGAGGACAGGCCGCTGGGCAGGCGTGGGGCAGGCAGTGGCTGCCCAGGTGTCCACCTGTGACAAGATGGTCTGAAACTCGTCTTGTGCACCTTCCTGTAAGTACATCGCGCTTCCCAATAAAGGAAGAAGGAAACAAGCCCACCCAGGCAGCTGTTGAGGCACAGGTGCATCCTCAGGGGTACAGGTGTGGCTGGGGTGTCTGCAGAGCCCTGGCTCCCAGCTTTGTCCTCCGGCCGCTTGACATGAAAGGGCACCTTCCCCCTCAAGGGCCACTTTGGAGGCTTGACTTCCAAACACAGCTGGGCCCCGGCCTCTAGTGCAGCATCCAAGCACCTGCGTGGTCTGCGCCTGCCTAGGCGGGGCTCCCACAGCGCCATCCGCCATGCACATGCGCAGGGCGCCCCTGGAGTTGCCACCCCGCACAGCACCAGCCAGCTCTCCAAGGGGTGGAACTCCTGGCCTGAGGCTCCCCAAGGCCAGCCCAAGGTGCGCAGAGGAGCATGGGGCCCAGAAGGGCTTACACCTCGGCTCAAACCTCAGGAGGAAGTTTCCAGCAGCTTTGTGGGATCTTCAGACACAGCATCCACTTTAATCATCAGGGAAAGAGCAAAGTCATGTGAGGGCCCCTGCAGTGAGGGGTGTGTCTGGGCAACTGGGCAGGGAAGGAGCGAGGCTCTGAGATGGATGGACAAGCACACACGACCAGGGTACGGCCTCCAGGACTCCTGGGGCCTCAGCCACCTGCAGGGAGTGGGAGCGGCTTCAGTCCCACACAAAAGTGCTTTGAAGCCACTGGGGGCCCAAGAGGCCTTGTTTTCTCGGGACTGGGCTCCACGGTGCCCAGGTGTCCAAGCTCCAAGTCCGGAGCAGGAGAGCAGAACCACCTGGGAGTTCTGGGGCAGAGGGCACCCGGGAAAGCCCTCTTTGACTTGGCAGATTTCTGGCGGGGGTGGGAGAGCTGGGACCCCTGTACAGGGGCAGATGTCAGGGCCGCCCCAGACAGCAGTCGCTCTGGCTGCCAGGTGGCCCCCGCTCTCTCCTGTCCGTGCCCTGCCCTCACCATCCCTCTCTCCAGGGGAAGGAGGGAAGCCCCCTGACTTACTCCCTCACCCACCAGCGTCCTCTTGCTCCCTCCTGGCCCACCTCCCACCTGGGGTCCCAGCCCGTCACCTCCGCAGGACCCTCCCCCACTGTTGCCCAGCCCCCAGACTCCCCAGTCCTGGCCCACCATGGCGTCAACACATGCAATCTCCTCTGCCAGGGGGCCAGACCCCTTGCTCTGCCATCTCCCACCCACACACGTTGGCAGCCCAGAGTTCCATGGCCCTGGCACCTGCACGGCCTCCCGGTGCCCCCTGGGGCAGCCACACTGGGCAGGGAGCGGGGCCCCATCAGCCTGGGTGAGCTTTAGGCTCAGCTCTGTGCCACCCTGGCGACCAGTCCTCCCTGCCTCGCGGGAAGGTGGCTCCATGGCCAGGGAGAAAACTGCGCTGCAGAGCGGCTATCAGGACACCAGCGCCCACGACCTGCAGGAGGGAAGCAGAGGCTCCTCCAAGTACTGGCCCCCAGCCCTCTCCCTGGTGGCCCCAGCAGGCCAGGGTGGGCTCGGACAGAGCCGTCCTAAGCGTCCATTGGGCTCTTCTCAATGGGCACCCGCCCGGAAGGCCCACACACCCGGGCTGCGCTGCCCTTGACAAGTCACCCGGTTCTGCCATTGTTGGGGCCGTCCTGGCAGCTGGGGGAGGCCATGAGGGCCTCCCCTGGAAAACTCATGGAACACCCCCTGAAGGCCACACCTGGCTCACTGCCACCAAGACTCACCTGAGGAGCTGGGGCCCCTGGGGCAGTGTCTGCAGCCAGGTCACACACTGGCCCCCGTGGCCGTCCAGGGTGGCGACCACCCTCCGTGTCTGCAGGCTCCAGATGTGCACCAGCCCGCGCAGGGACCTGTTCAGACAAGCGCCAGTCAGGCTCGGGCATGGGGGGGAGCGGGCTGGACACCACGCAGCCAGTGGGTCAGGTGGTCCAGCCAGCAGCTCCCAGCTCAGGGGACAGCTCTGAACACACAACCAGGGGACACGTGCTCCTCTTACAGGGAGGGTGGCAGGGCCCTGGGCAGCCTCTTCTCTGGAGAGGCGGGGAGGCCGCCACTGACAGTGCCAGCTGCCTGGCGCCTCTAATGGAGACCGTGTCCCTGCGTCCTCCACAGGGGAGGCCCGAGGGGACAGCGGTTGAGGGCTCTGAAAGGGCGAGTGCCCGGGTGATGGGCAGCCTGAGCCCCTTACCCCCCGGCTTCACCCTGGGCCGGGGGTACTTACCCTGAGAGGAGCAGCGGGCGCCCCTGCCCCTGGGCTCCTTCGCAGAAATGCAGTGCGTGCACTGCCGACTGGGCGCCTCGGAGGACAAACTGGGGGTCTGGTGGTGGGAGCGGTGAGGCCGCCATGCTTGTCACCTGGGGACCAAGGAAGGGCGTGAATGACTCACCTGTCCTCCTTCGGGAAGGCAGAGGAGCATCCGTGGATGCTGCCCACCCCTGCACCCTCTGTCCCAACAGGTACCGTTCCCAGGCAAGGGCAGCAGTGCCCACACCCCCCACCAACTTGGGCAGGGTCCTCCTTGTCCCAGCTGTCCACACACTGGGAGCACTCATCCTGCCCTCTGCCCAGGCCTCGCTCCAGCTTCTCCCTCGGAGGGCCCTCGCCAACGAGCCCTCCCAGCCAAGTCAGAGGTGTGTGGGGTCCCCGGTCTTTGTCACATGGGCTGCAAACACGGCCCGCCGGGTCCCGGTCCTGCTCATCACAACCTCCATCTGTTACAGCCACCCAAGGAACCGTCCGGTGAGCTGCTCTAGGCCTCCCAGGCTCAGGTTCGAAGTGTTCCAGGGCCTGCACGCTGCCACCAAGGGGCAGAAGGGCCGGCACAGGGGTGTGTGGGCAAGGGGCGGGGCCCAGCTACCGGGCCACTCCCCTGGAGGGCTGCTCTCAGAGGACAGATCCTTCCTCAAATCACTGGCCCTGTGTGTAAGGCCTGCTGGGCCCACCCACCCCAAAGGAGAAGCTGCCAGGGTCCCCCCCGAGCCCACCCCAACCACGCCACCCCAATCTCACAGGCAGCCAGGGCCACGTCTGTCTGCCCACAGGCCCTGGGCCGGGCCGAGGGTGCAGAGGGGACGGCTAGGAGCGGACCCCCCGGGAGCTGGGGCAGCTGGGGGGGCCTCTCCTGCTGGGCTCTGGGACAGTCCCCACCCAGCCTGCACACAGCAGGGGGGAGGCGCCCACACAGCCACCAGAAGGGGGACGTGAAAGGGCCGGAGTGGGCCGTCGGGAAGGGGCTCCGGGGGCAGAGGGACAGGCCACCCCCGCACAGCCCCCCAACACACACACACGTGCTCACACACACACATACACACACACGTGCGCGCACACACACGCAGGCAGCACGGTGGCCCTGGGCAGCGCCAGCAGAAACTCAGCCCACACCTGCCACCTGCCTGCGGCCTGACGGGTGTTTCCAGAACCTCACCGCACCAGGCTTGCTCCCAGGTGATGAAATCGAGTCCTCCTCCACTGTTTTCCCCGGACGTAGGGAATAAACCCGTCATGTTGTTACAACAGCCGGACGCTCAGGCCAAGACGAAGCCTCGGCAATTAAGGGCTCCATCATTTCAAGCAATTAAAGTAAACACTTTATTTGAAAACTAATTAATTCTAGCTACATATTTTTCCCATGACAATACTCTATGATGACTTGATTTATGACGTCTAATTATTCTTTATTAATCTAATTGAGAATAATCGTATTATCCTATCTCCTGGCACCAGGCCGCCCGGAGCGGTGAGCATGATGGCCGCCCACCGGCCTTGCCCCCCACGGGCCTTGCACCCCCCTCCACTGGCCTGTCATTCTCCCCCCACCCAGAGGGCAAAGGAGCCTGAAACTTAATCCATGGAGCACAACTTTGGGTTCTGCGAGACACATTCCTTTAAAAATTAAAAAGAGAGACAGTCTGACAGCCTTTCCACCATTGCTACAAATGCCCCCAGAGCCCCCCAGGCCCGGCCCACAGACGGAGGACAGCCGCAGGGTTACTCCTGTGGAGGAGGGACCCGGCCTCCCCACTACCCTGGTGTGGGAGCAGAGTGCAGCGTGGGCAGGGCCACAGAGCCTGCAGCTGGCCCTGCCCTAGGGCACCTGCTGCCCTAGGGACCTGGAGTCCCAGGTCCACGAGGGACAAAGTTTGAGACCTCGGAGGTGGGTAATCTCGAAGGAATATTCCCTACAGATGAGGTCCCCGGGGTCATGGGCTCAGTGTTAGGCTGAACCAGAACCAAAGCTGTGCTCGGAGTTTCCAGAACGTCACCGCCCTCAGCTCTCAGCCCCAAATCACACCACCTTGGGGCCCCCCAACTGCAGTCTGTGCATCTCTCAGACGGACCCCTTCAACCCAGGCCTCAGTGAATTCACAGGAAAAACCCTAGGAAATGGCGGCTCCCAGCCAACACTCGTGAAAGCAGACAAGGAGGCCCAGCACTGCGAGGACGAGGAGCACCAGGAACCTCAGGTGCAGACCTGGACCCGAGCAGAGCGCTCAGGTCTGTGAAATACAACGCTTCACGGCTTTAAAAAATAAAAAGATGGAACTGAACGTACAAGCAGAGAGCATCACCTCTCAGATCCGGAAAATGACCCGACTGGGGAAAAGCTATTGGGAGCAGGAGATCTGCTGTGCCTACAGGTCATTTATGAATCACAGAGGAAATGCTCCTTCATGAGGGGACGCTGGGCTGTCACCACCGGCACTTTCCTTGAAGCGGGCCACCCGCAGTAAACAGCCTGCATCACTCATCTCCCAAGAGCCCATCGCCGTCCACCTATGCCAGCAACGTGCGGGAACCTCCAGACATATCCACCAGGGGCCCAGACAGGACACCCAGCTCAGACTCATGGCAAAGGTCAAGGTCAAGAGAAACAGCAAGAGAAGCAGCAGGGTGACTCTTCTAAATTCAGAGACTAAAGAGCGTGTCGACCAAATGCAACGTGTGAACCTTGATTAGATACTGATCAGAAACGGGGGCCACAACTGGGGGAATCTGAATACAGGCTGCAGATTATATAGAATTAGTATTGCTAAGTTTCTTGGGGAAAACAATGGTATTTTATGTAGAAGAGTGCCCTTATTCCTAGGATACAGCATTTTAGGGATGAAATGTTATGTCTGCAATCTGTTTTCAAACGTTTCAGAAAAAAAACCCTCGACCTGTGTCTCGCTACATACAAGTACACAGGCAGAGAAGTAAAGCAAATGTGGCAAAATGCCCGCCATCAGTGAACACAAGTACTCACTACTCCACACTTGCCACAAACCCACACGGGACTTGTATCCAGAAGTATTGATCTGTAAAGATACAGATCAATACCATAAAGAAGCAAACACCAAACGTTAAATGAGCAAAAGACCAGAACAGATGTTTCACAAGAAACATAAATACCCAACAAACACAGGAAGAGATGTTTAACCTAATTAATAATCTTGGAAATGCCTGTCAAACCCTAGTGTGAAATAACTGCACTCCTAGCAGATTAGCCAAAAATTAAACAGCCTGGCAAATGCTGACCAAGATGTGGGGCAACTGGAGCCGTGTACCACGTTGGAGGGGCCTATGTGGAACCAATCACCGTGGAAAACAATCAGGGACCACCTGGCACGCCCTATGACCCAGCAACCCCACGCTTAAACACCCTAAAGAAATTTGCACACTTGTACACAAAGACTTGTACAAGAGTGTTCATAGCAGTATTGTGCATAATAATAAAAACTAGAAACAACCCAAATGACCATCAACTGCAGAATGGGATGCTTCTGGCACATTCATATGACAGAATACTCCACAGAACTGAAAATGAATAAACTCCAGTGTCACATGGAAGAAGTTCAAAATCATGATTTTCTTTGAAAGACATTAAGGAAGTAAAAAATGAGGCTAGAAACAAGGATAAAATAGTTGCAACATATATCTGATAAAGGACTCATACTCAGGATATGTGTCAATAAGAAAAACAAATTAAAGTGATTCCAAAAGGCTGAAATTAAAGATAGACAAAGGTATGTCAGGCAAATGGAAACAGTAAGAAAATAGGAGTTGAAACACTGACATCAAAGTTTAATTCTAGGGACTTCCCTGGTGGTGCAGTGGTTAAGAATCCGTGTGCCAATGCAGGGGACACAGGTTTGAGCCCTGGTCTGGGAAGATCCCACATGCCGCGGAGCAACTAAGCTCGTGCACCACAACTACTGAAGCCCGCCCGCCTATAGCCCGTGCTCCGCAACAAGAGAAGCCACCGCAATGAGAAGCCCATGCACTGCAACAAAGAGTAGCCCCCGCTCGCCGCAACTAGAGAAAACCTGCGTGCAGCAACAAAGACCCAACATAGCCAAAAATAAATTAATTAATTAAAAAAAAAGTTTAATTCTAACCAAAAAGCATCAGATTTGACAAAGCCAGACACTTTCTAATACTAAGCTGCGGTTCACAATGAATGTATGAACATCTATGTACTAAGTAACAGAAACAACACCTTTGTAAAGCACAAACTACAGGAGATGCAGAGAGGCACAGAAAAAAACTCACTAGTAATTGGAGAATGTAATATACTACCGTCAGTACAAGTCAGACCAAGTGACAAAATAAGTAAGGAGACAGAAGATTCAACAAGGTAAACAGTATGGAACTGTAGGGAACTCCACACTCTGACAACAGACACTACACCTTCTCCTCAAGGGCACATGAATGCAGTCTCTGTGATCATATACTGCGTCACAAAAGAAACATCAGTAAGTTCCGCAAAGAAGAAATATTAACATTATAAACAATATTCTATGATCACAGTGCAATTAAACCAAAAAATTAACAAAATAAAAACCAAAAAGATCTTTCCAACTAAAAATTTTTAATAATTTATTAAATGACTTCTAGGTAAAAGGGGAAATACTTAAACCACAAATTTTTTAAAATGACAAAACAACATTACATACCAAGATTCATCAGATATATTTAAAGCTTTGGTCAGAAGAAAAATAGAGATTGATGTCACTTATCATACAAAAATAGCAAATAAAATATTGGCAAACAAAATACAACATCAAATTAAGAACATAATACATGCTGACCAAGTGGAATTTATCCTAGAATGCAAAGTTGGTTCAATTAGGAAATCCATTAATGTCATGCATCATATTAATAGATTTATGAAGAAAAAGCACATGATTATCTCCATAGATGCTGAAAAAGCCTCTGACAACATTCAATACCCATTTTTAATTAAAATACTTAAGCAAACAGAAACTGATGGGTTTCTTAAAAATGATTATAATACATACACACAGACCGGGGCGCGAACCCGGTTCCCCTGCATCGGCAGGCGGACGCGCAACCACTGCGCCACCAGGGAAGCCCAACACATTACTTTATGAAGAAATATCAGAGGTATTTCTATTAAGATCAGGATACCCACTGTCTACACTACTAGTCAACATCGTATGGGAGGTTTAAGCTGATTCAGTTAGACAAGAAAAATCAATTAGAGGCATATGAATTGGAAAAGAAGATGTTAAATTCTCTTCCAGATGACATGATGGTATACATTGAAAGCCCTAGATAATCAATGATAAAACAGATCCAAACATTAAAAGAACAGGACTTCCCTGGAGGTCCAGTGGTTAAGACTCTGTGCTTCCACTGCAGGGGTCATAGGTTCGATCCCTGCTCGGGGAACTAAGATCCTGCATGCTGTGCGCCATGGCTGCGGCCAAAAAACAAACAAACAAATGAAAAAACAAACATTAAAGGAAAACTTCAGTGATAGTAGCAGCAAATAAAACTAGCAAAGAGAACTCAACAGCTTCCATGTACGCAAACAATAACCCATCAGAGAAAATCCCACTTACAATACCAACTAAGAAGATAAAATACTTAACAATAAATTTTTTAACTTTTACACATCAAAAGAGATAAAAATCAAAGTATCTTTAAAACACATAAAGTCTTCAAAATTAAAGAAGGACTAAATACCAAATAGAAAATTGGGCAAAAGACATGAATAGACAATTCACAAATAAAGATATGAAAATGGCCCTTAAACATAAGAAAAGATGCTTAACCTCACTCATGGAGAAATGTAAATTAATACCACCTTAAGAGGCTTCTGGTTCTGGCCAGGATGAAGCAGGCTCACTACAGCCTCTCTCCTCTCTATCTGGCCGATTGCAACTAAAAACTCTAGACAAAATATAAACGGCAATTACTTGAAAACTCTGAAAAGTGAACAATAGCAGACAGACTTTGGAGGCAAGCAAAAACTTGGAGAATTGATCTCAATGGGCACAAGCTTCCTGCTTTTATTTTTATGTCTTGGGGCACTGCCTTGAGGGTGGGTCCAAGTTGCACTGATGCAAGGCAGTGGTGGCTAAAACTTGGAGAGATACTTTTTCTCTGCACTGAGATTAGTTTAAGTCCTAGATTGAGTTAAAAACATAATATATAATACAAGAAATATAGTCAAAAAGCCAATAGAATCCTAGATTCTAAAAAGTTAGGGTTTGACTCCCTGATGGCCTGTGTTTCTCTTCTCTCTTGGCCCTGCCCCGAGGATGGGCCCTGGACATGGAGCTATGTGGAAGAAGTGACTCTGAGAGACCCCTGTCTTTCTGGTCACAGGAACCATGGAGAAAGAACCCTGCCAGATCCTATGTGGGTATGAGAATGGCAGAGAGGAGAGAGCTAAAGAAAAAGATACCTTAATTCTGTGAATGAACCCACAAAAGCCCCAAGCTCTTCTCTGAGCTGCATACATGTGGGATAGACCCAAAGCAGCACCAGCTTTAAGACCTGAACTAGGACCTAAACCACTGCCCAAGTCTCAGGCTGACCCCAGAGTGGCTGGTGAGTGGGACAGACCCAAAGCAGTGTATCAAGAGCCTTGAAAATGGAAATGAGAGTAAAACTGTAGCCCACAGAGGGTGAGACAATCTAACTGGGTTGAATGCCTGTTAACACGAAACTCAACATTCTCCAGAGGACCCAATGTAATACCCAGTCCAGGGTATGTCTAGGATACAACACAAAATTATTCAACACACAGAACCAGGAAATGAGGTCAATTCTCAAAGGAAATGACAATTTACAGATGCCAACCTCAAGACAGTTCAGATGTTGGGAATATCAGATAAGGGTTTTAAAGCAGCTTTTATGATTATACTCCATGAGGCAAAGGTAAACACACTTGAAATGAATGAAAGAAAGTTCCCAGCGGAGAGAAAATTTTTTTTTAAAAAAAGGAAGTTCCAGAACTAAATAATACAATATCTGAAACAAAGACATTCAATAATGGAATCAGAGATGACAAAGGAGAGAGTCAGTGACATGAAGACTGGTCAAAAGAAATTATCCAATATAAGATCAGAAAGAAAAAAGACTGGAATAAATGATTAGAGCATCAGGGACTGCAGAATAATAGAAAAAGTTCCAACATTCATGCATGGGAGTCTGAGGAGAAGAGAAGGAGATGGGGTAGGAAAATTACCTGAATAAATAATGCCCGAAATGTCACGAATTTGGGAAAAGACAAAAATGTATAAATTCAAGAACTCAATGAATCATAAGCAGGATAAACTCAAAGAAAACCATACTCATGTCATAATTAAACTGCTGAAAAATAACAGCAGTAAAATCCTGACAGTAACGGCACATTACACATAGGGAAATAATCATCTGTGTGAACATGAATTTCATATCAGAAACCATGGAAGTCAGAAGACAGTGGAACATCTTTAGAGTAAACAAAAGAACTCTATATCCAGCAAATTATCTTTTGGGAATGAAGGCAAAATAAAGGTATTCTCAGGTGAAGGAAAACCAAGAGAATTTCTTGCAGGAAGATATCCTCTAAAAGAAATATTAAAGAAGGTTCTACAGCTCAAAAGAAAGATCAGAAAGAAATGTGGAACTCCAAGAAGATAGAGGAAGAGAAATGGTAAACATAAAAGACAAATTTCCACCTCTTAAGTGAACATGTATATTGTTGGGGTTTGCAATCTGACAGCTATAACATGAAGGGGGGAGGGTAAGGGGACCCATATGGATGTAAGGCTTCTACTAACTATTAAAAACATAATATATAAGAGATACAGACAAAAAGCTAACAAAATTTAAACAGAGTATTTGAAAATATCCAAATAATCCAAAAGAAGGATGGAAAGAAGGGATAGAGGGCCAAAGCATCAGGAAAATGAGAAAACAAAATGGAAGACCTAAATAGAACCATAAAAATGACTACAATAAACATAAATGCTCTCAACATGCTATTATAAGACCCAACAACTATAAGCTATTTTTAAAAAAGCCCGACTGTAAATTATCTAGAAGAAACCTACTTTAAATTTAAAAACATAGAGGACCTCCCTGGTGGTCCAGTGGTTAAGACTCTGTGCTCCCAATGCAGGGGGCATGGGTTCGATCCCTGGTCAGGGAACTAAGATCCCGCATGCCACACAGTGTGGCCAAAAAATAAATAAGTAAATAAAATTTAAAAATAAAAACATAGATAAATTGAAAGTAAAAATATAAAAGAGATATACTATACAAATAATAAAAAAAAGGTATAATGGATACATTATTATCAGACAAAGTAGACTTCAAAACAAGGACTATTAACAGGGAGAAGAAAACACACAATGACACAAGGCATCAATTCATCAAGAAGACATAAAAAGTCCTAAACATGTATTCCGCTAACAGCAGAACTTCACAACGCATGAAGGAAAAACTGATGGAAATGAAAGCAGAACTAGACAGATACATAATCACAGCTGGAGACTTAAACTCCTCCTCAGCAATCAACTCAACAAGTGGCCAGAAAATAGTACAGGAGACCTAATACTATCTATCTACTGGACTGAGCTGACATGAAGTGAACATTCCACCAACAGAACAACTCATACTTCTCAAATATACATGGAACGTTCATCAAGATAGACCATATCCTGTGTTTTAAAACAAACCTTAAGGGCTTCCCTGGTTGTGCAGCGGTTGGGAATCTGTCTGCCAGTGCAGGGGACACGGATTCAAGCCTTGGTCTGGGAAGATCCCACATGCCACAGAGCAACTAGGCCTGAGTGCCACAACTACTGAGCCTGCACTCTAGGACCTGCAAGCCACAACTACTGAAGCCCATGTGCCACAACTACTGAAGCCCACGCACCTAGAGCCCACGCTCCACAACAAGAGAGGCCACCGCAATGGGAAACTCGCGCACCGCAACAAGGAGTAGCCCCCACTCTCCACAACTAGAGAAGGCCCGTGCGCAGCAATGAAGACCCAATGCAGCCAAAAAAAAAAAAAAAACCTTAAAAAATGTAGAGGAACCTTTGTTACTATGTGAGGTGACAGATGTTAACTGGACTGATCATGGCAATCATTTTGCAATATATACAACTATCAAATCATTGTTGTATACTTGAAACTAATACAATGTTATATGTCAATGATATCTCAAAAAAATGTAGAAGAACCAAAAGTGCACAATGTTCTCTGACATTATGGATTTAACCTGGAATCAATAACAAAAAGACAACTGGAAAAATCTCCAAATATTTGGAAAACAAACAACATGCTTTTAAATAATCAATGGGCCAAAGAAGAAGTCCCAACAGAAATTGGAAAATATTTTGAACTGAATAAAAATGAAAATATAAAATATCAAAACTTGTCAGATGCAGCTAAAGCAGGACTTCGAGGAAATTTATAACATCAAATGCCAAATTAGAAAAGAAGAAAGGGGGAATTCCCTGGTGGTCCAGTGGTTAAGACTCTGTGCCTTCACTGCAGCGGGCCTGGGTTCAATCCCTGGTTGGGGAACTAATGTACCACAAGCCTCATAGTGTGGCAAAAAAAAAAAAAAAAAAAAAAATTAAAATAAAGGTTTTCTTTTAAAAAAAGAAAGAAAAGAAGAAAGGTCTCAAATCAATGACCTAGCTTCTACCTCAAGAAACTAGAAAAGAGGAGAAAAATAAGCCCAAAGCCGGGAAAAGGAAGGAAATAATAAGGTCAGAAAAGAAATAAATAAAACAGAATTGTAAAACTACAGAGAAAAATCAGCAAAACCACAGATTGGTTCTTTAAAAAGATCAATAAAATAGATAAATCGCTAGCTAGCCTGACAACTGAAAAAAGAGATGAAACAAATTATAATAATGGAAGAAGGGTTATCACTACAGACACCACTAACCTTAAAAGGAGGATAAGGAAATACCGTAAACAACTCAGTGCACATAAATCCAACAACTTAGATGAAATAGAAATTGAAGACCACAGACTAGGGGGTTTCTAGGTCACCTAGAAGAAATGACCTGAATAGCCCTATAGCGACTAAAGGGATTGCATTTTTAGTTAAAATTCTTGCAAAGAAAAGAAAACTCCAGCCCACATGACGTGACTGGCATATTCTACCAAACATTTAAAGAGAAAATAGCCCCAGTTCTATATAATTTCTTCCAGAAAACAGAAAAAAAGGGAACATTTCCCAATTCATTTTGAGGCCAGCATGATCCTCATACCAAAACCAGATAAAGACAGTACAAGAAAAGAAAACCACAAGCCAATATCCCTCATGAATACAGATGTAAAAATCCTCAAAAAAAAAAAGTAAATCAAATCCAGCAGTATATAAAAAGAATACACTATGGGGGCTTCCCTGGTGGCCCAGTGGTTAAGAATCTGCCTGCCAATGCAGGGGACATGGGTTCGAGCCTTGGTCCGGGAAGATCCCACATGCCGCAGAGCAACTAAGCCTGTGCACCACCACTACTGAGCCTGTGCTCTAGAGCCTGCGAGCCACAACTACTGAGCCTATGTGCAACAGCTACTGAAGCCCGTATGCCTAGAGCCTGTGCTCTGCAACAAGAGAAGCCAGTGCAACGTGCACAATGAAGAGCAGCCCCCGCTCGCCACAACTAGAGAAAGCCCACGTGCAGCAACGAAGACCTAATGCAGCCAAAAATAAAAATAAAAATAAAATAAATAAGTTAAAAAAAAAATACACTATGACCAACTAGAGTTTACTTCAGGAACACAAAGCAGATTCAATATTCCAAAATCAATAGAGATAACTCCATCACATTAACACATTAAAGAAGAGAAAACACAAGACCATATCAGCTACACTGATACAGAAAAGGCATCTGGCAAAATTCAACATCCATTCATGATTTTTAAAAACTATCAGTAAGCATGACCCACAATAGAAAAATGGATAAATTTCATTTCAAGAAAATTAGACAAACTTTTGCTCTTTGAAAGATGGTGTTAAGAAAATGAAAAGACAAACTACAGACTGGGAGAAAATATTTGTAAATCATGCATCCACAATATATAAAGAATCCTCAAAATTCATTAGGAAAGCAAAGAAAAAGTAAATAAAAACAGAAAGTAAATTTAAAAAGAAAGGGCAAAAGATGTGAATAAACACTATAGCCAAGAAGATATGCAAATGGCAAACTAGGACCTGAAAACATACTCACCAGCTTTGGTCATCAGGGAAACGCAAATGAAAGCCACAGTCACCTGCACTACGCTTATGGGAGTGGCCCACATTAAGGACTGACCACACCCCTGGCCGCTGGGAAGCACGTGAAGCAGAGGAACTCTCCTATGAACATACTGGTACAATGGCTTTGGAATAAAGTGTGGCTGTTTCTCCAAAAAAAGCCCCAAACTGGGAACAATCCAAACATCCATCAAGGCTGAACAAACGGTGGTACGCCCATACTCAACAACAAAGGGGCACTGATCACGCCTCCCCACGAATCAACCTCAAAATCATATATCGACTAAAAGCAGCCAGAAAAAAAGAGT
>NC_041232.1:1299023-1349023 GCF_002837175.3 Physeter macrocephalus | reverse complement strand
CAAGATTAAAACAGTGCTCAAAAGTAAGTTGGGCCAGGAAGTAGCGAGTGTTCACGGGGCTTTGCACGTACGGGCATGAGAGCCCTCGGTGTCAGGCAGCAGGTGTGCGTCTGAGGCCAGGAGGGTCCTGTCTGGTGACAGGAAACAGACAAGATGTGAGGACACACCCAGATGCATGATGGCCCAGCTGCAGGTGGTGCAGGTGCTGTGGAAACCAGAGCAGCTGGGCTTGTGTGGCGTGGCGGGGAGAGGCTTTCTGAGGGGGTTGGGCAGATCCCTGGGGAGGGGGCATCCAGGGGTATGGATGCCAGGCCCAGAGGCGGTTGCTCAGCACGGTGGCTGGTGATGGTTGCAGTCCGGGTTCTAGATTCTGTGCCAAGTGTTGGGGGAGCCACTGGAAGCAGGCAGAACTCATTCCACAGTCTGGTCTGAAAGCGCGGCTCGCGGTGCATGTGTGACTCCTGCACTTTGAGTGGGCAGAGGTGGAGGGGTCAGAGACGCGGTGGGGAGCCGTCAGGGGTCGCCCAGAGCTGGCCCGTGCAGCCCCCCTGCTGATGCGGAGAGGTCTGAGGGGGCTCCGTGACTGTTTCTGTCTTGGCCTGGAGGCGCCTCTCAGTGTCTAGGTGGAGGTGTCAGGTGGGCGGTGGAAAGGGGCTGGAGGGACACAGGACTCAGATACACAGGTTACACCTTCTGCTTAGCACCAGCGCAGGTGGCCAGCGTGATGGGAGGAAACCGAGGTGGCCAGCGTGTCCAGTCTCCTGGCTGTGGAGCGGACACGTTGGCAGTGCAGCGGACACGTTGGCAGTGCTGGGCAGCACGTCTGCCAAGTGGGCCGCAACAGGAACAGTAACAGACTATGAGATGCACGTGAGCTCTCCGGGCAGCCGGGCCAACTCTGTGACAGCTCACTATCGCAGACATGCCTTGTCCCATGATGTGCTCACCTTGAGCTGTGTGAGTGCCTCCTTCTCCTTACTTAGCCCAGAGCTGGTTGCAGACAGCTCCCAGCCCAGCCCGCGGTGGGCACGGGGGTGCCTGACGGGGTCTGTACGTGTCCAACCTCATATTCCCTCCTAGGGCCGTCCTGACACAGTTGTCCGCTGGTGTCGGCCACGTGTGGGAGTTAGACCTGGCACAAGGGTGTCATTCCCTTTTCTGTGAGAGTAGCTGGTGCTGTTTTCATCTCGTATGTGTCTTTTTAGATTTCACTTGGTTTTTCACTTTCAATTCTGAATTTTTAACTTGTTCCCAATACCTGTAAGAAAAATATGTTTTACTTAAGTCTTTGCCATGTGCTTTTTTCAGGAGCCAGGGCTGTCAGTGGCAGCTCGAACAGCACAGGCTTGTCACCTGGTCACAGGGAGCAGTGATCTACATATGTGCAGTTACTAGCGAAGCTTACCCAGGCCCTGCAGTGCCTCTGGCCACACCTGTGGGAGGTGGGCGGGGAGTCAGTGTCCACGGTGCTTGCCAGCCGTGGAGGCAGAGCTGTGGCGAGGCCCTGTGTCTTGCAGAACCCTGCTCTGGGCTCCGTGGTGTGCCTGTGCCATTCTAGGCTGGGGAGTATAGCAGTGAGCAGGGTGGACAGCTTCCTGCTGCACGGAGGGACTTGGAGCCTGTGGGTCACACCCAGAGGGACAGGCACAGCAGCAGAGGGAGAGCAGAGTTTTGCAGGTGGGGCTGGGTGGGGCTCTCTCTAGCGGAGGGCGGGGTGTTCCCCCACTCCTACTTCTTAGAGGTTCTCCGTAATGTTGGGTCCACCTTGCTGTTTTTTCTGACATGGGTTGTAACTTTGGAAACGTCCTGACAGTTCTTACTCAGTTACAAGTGTCTTTAAGTAATTGCAGGGTGTTCTTGTCTTCTGTGCAGGTCGTGGCCGCCCACCTACGGAACCACTGCCGGACGGGTGGATCATGACGTTCCATAACTCCGGAGTCCCTGTGTACCTGCACCGAGAGTCTCGGGTGGTCACCTGGTCCAGGCCATACTTCTTGGGAACGGGAAGCATACGGGTAGGGGACGCGTCAGTCGTGAATTTAGTCTCGTAAGTTGCAGGAGCATGCATGTCTGCCCACGTTGCATTGCAGCCAGACAGGCAGGTGAAAGGCATCGAACGTTCAGATGTTTGGGGCCATCCTTGTAACCTGTGTTGCAATTCCACTGTCCACAGAAACATGATCCTCCTCTGAGTAGCATCCCCTGTCTGCATTACAAGAAAATGAAAGACAATGAGGAAAGGGAGCAAAACAGCGAGCTCGCCCCCTGTGGAGAGGTGTCTCCTGCCAAGCCCCTGAGCCGATCTGCAGAGCTGGAGCTCCCCCTGGAAGAGCCCGACTCCTTGGGGACTGACTTGGGGCCCCCAGATGAGAAGGACCCACTGGGGGCCGAGGCTGCCCCCGGGGCCCTGGGGCAAGTGAAGGCCAAGGTGGAAGTGTGCAAAGATGAATCAGTTGGTAAGTTTCCAGAGTGAACTTGGTCCCTGAGGAGGAAGGGACCTGTCCGTGCTTGCCTGTCCACTCCCGCATGGCTGGAGAGGCTATCTCCCCGAGCTTAGGAGATTCTGCCTGCTGACCTCTTGCTCCTGACCTGCACACTGGTGCTGCCCTGCAGATGGCCTTTTTCTCTGGTCATGTTCGCGATCTTTCCTCAAGTCTTGCTTTTCATGAAAATGGGACATGCTCGCATGGAGTCCTGGTGTACCAGTGTGCAGAGTGGGCATCTCCACCACGTGGTGTGGATGCCACCCCCTTCTCAGACCCTCAGTTGCTCTCAGGTGTGGGGCATTCCTCCCTGTCCCTCCTGCATCTCTTCCGTGGTGGCAGGCTGTCTTAGCCCCCATGGGTTTTCGGGGTCTCTCACTCTGTGCTACTGCCCGGCCTGTCTGGGAACTCCTGCATGTGAGGGGCTGGGTCTGCTGCTGAGGAGCGGGACAGTGGTGTCTAGCTCCCCGTCCCGGCCAGCTCTGTCAGCGGGTGGGCTGTTCTCGGGACCCAGCTGAAAGGGAGCCCTCCCTATAAGACTCTAACTTTATGGTCTGCCTCTTCACACCGTCCTTCCGCACACGCAGGACACACCTGAGTGTGCTCCTGTTTCTCTGAAAACACTTGCCTCCCACCTCTGACCTCATGGCACTTGTTTCCAGACTCACTTCTCTGCACTCGTGTAAAGAACTATGTGGTTTCGATTTGTCACTAAGTGTGCAAGCACCTTGTTCTGTAGCTCACGTGGAATCTCAGGCATCTGCCTGAGTGGGAGGAGGGGTGCAGGCAGGGCGCCAACAAGGCTGATGGGAAGCCCTGGGGTCCTGGGAGAGAGGTGGGACGAGTGCCATGGCCCTGAGCTGCCTGCTTGCTGCAGGGCGTGGGGGCGGCCACGATGGGCACGTGGTGCCTCGGCTGCTGCTGGCCGTCTGGCACCTGTTTCCGTATGGGGAGAAAGGTCCCAAAGGCTGGTTGTGGTTGGCTTTTTTTTTTTTTAGGTTCCTTTTTGTTTGCTTATTTTTGTATTCTTATTCTTGTTCTAAATAAACTAAAGGACATGCCAGAAATTTGTCCCTAGGGGACCTGGCAGGGTAATTTGAGCTGGCAGAATGAAGGGACATGATTCTTTACTTCCCTCGCCCTTGGAGAGGAAAGGGGAAGGGGGTATCGTGTGGCTGGGACCTGTCCTGCTCACCAGGTGGAGGGCATGACCTCCACCCGTGACTTGGGTCTCTGGTGAATCCCGTATAGACCTTGAGGAGTTTCGGAACTACCTGGAGAAGCGCTTTGACTTCGAGCAAGTTACCGTGAAGAAGTTCAGGACATGGGCTGAGCGTCGGCAGTTCAACCGAGAAATGAAGCGAAAACAGGCTGAGTCAGAGAGGCCCATCCTGCCGGCCAATCAGAAGCTCATCACTCTGTCTGTGCAGGACGCGCCCACGAAGAAAGGTGAACGGGACTCGCAGGTCTGATGTTCCTGGGATGTGTGTTCCAAGGGCGCTGCATCGGCCTGTGTCTGCCCTGCGGCGCAGAGATCCTCTCCCCGCGGGCTGGGGTGTGGTAGCTGCGGCCCCCGCTGTTGGTGAAACGGCCCCTCTTGTCACAGAGTTTGTCATCAACCCCAATGGGAAGTCGGAGGTCTGCATCCTGCACGAGTACATGCAGCGCGTCCTCAAGGTCCGCCCTGTGTACAACTTCTTTGAATGTGGTGAGTGTAACCTTCCCCATCTCACTCCTGAAGCATCAAGCATGTCACTGGGGTCACCGCTGGGGAGGCGGGAGCTGACTGTCAGTCCCCTCTGCTGGGTAGGAACGAGAGGGGAGGTCGAGGGGGATCAGATGGTCACCTCCCCACACCCCCTTCCCACTGCGCCTCCGAGGGTGGAGGGGCTGCAGCCCTGCAATGGCCACCAGCTGTCGTCTGGCCGCCTGCATCACTCCTTAGTGAAAACCAGAAGCTCAGCATCCGCCATCGTCTTCCTGCTTCTCTGGCTCACAATGTCTGCATCCCACCCCTTGCACTCCTCCGTCCATCTTTCTCAGACCTTGGTCCCTGTTCCCCTCGACTTCCTGGCCATGCTCTCTGCCTGCTGACTGTCCCTCAGCCCCATCCCAGTGCCTCAGGGACCGCCCCCCAGGCCTCTGCCTTCCAGCAGCAGCCCTACCCCCACCTTGTCTGTCAGTGTGAGCAGATTGTGTGTGTGCACGTACACTTTTAACGTCTTGGCAAGTGTATTTTAAAATGGTAATTTTAATTTTAAGAGAACCCAAGTGAGCCTTTTGGTGCCTCGGTGACCATCGATGGTGTGACCTATGGATCTGGAACGGCAAGCAGCAAAAAACTTGCGAAGAATAAAGCTGGTAATGTGCCTGCTTGGTGTCAGAGACCCATGTTGGCCCACCAATGGCTAGGGAAGGCTGTGGCTGGGGCAAGTCTGTTTTATTTATGTAATCATCTACTTGGATCTTTTTAAATTATGTACTCACTGGAAAAGATTCAAATAGAAAAAGTAAAACGTGAGAAATGAAAGTAGAAGGCCCTTTTCCACTCAGATGGCTGGGCCAGCGCCTCCCGCCCCGTCCCCAGCACTCACAGATGCTGGTTGCTCTGTGTTGCCTGAGCCCAGGGCACCCGTCTGTTTAAACCCAGCAAGGCAGGGGTGTGCTGAGAAGGAGAACAGGCGGCATCTTCCTCAGGTGGTTTTGACGTCCATGAGGACCATTTTCCAAGTCCTTCCAGCTCCAGACTTGGGACTGCCACTCCCAGAACACAGCCAAGCAGGCCCTTCAGAAAGCTGGTGGTTTTTGGTGGGAGCCTGATGCTCCTCCTGTCCGTGGCCTGCTGCTGGCTATATTCCCGGCACACCTTGTTGTTGGCGTGCTTTTCCAGAAGCCGCTTAGCCCCAGCACCAGGGTTATTTGGCCTCTTCTGGGGAGTGGACCACATCGCAGTCATGCGATGGATGCACCCCAGGCCCTGGCGACCCCATCGCTGCATTGTCTTCAGAGCAACTCTGCCCCTTACGGAGTGCGGAGCGTTTATTGCAGTCTCACCGAGTCTCGTGTTGGTGGAGTGTCTGTGCTCCGGGGCTCAGAGTGCCCCTGGGCCTTGCCCTCTTCTGGTGGCGAATGCCGAGGGTGCTGGGACCCCACCTTACTGTCTGGCTGACCCTGTGTGAAGCTGTGCAGGGGCTCACAAGCTCTGCCTGGTCCCCAGGAGGCCTCCTGTCCATTTTAGAGAGATTCTCTCCAAAGGCTCTTCCTGCTTCACAAGTGGGGTGTTCCTGGGGTCTCAGAGCAGAAGCCTGTGAGGGTCCCATAGTCAGTGGGGCCATCCTCGTGGTGCCTCGCCTCCCACCCACACCCCATGCTCCTACCCACGTGCTCTTCGTTTTGCACCCCCGTTCATGGGGTGCCTGCACTTGGCTTCCCGCCACCCCTGCACTCGGGCCTGCAGGCGCCTCCCCAGAGTGTCCTTTTGGCCCGGCTGCTGCTCCCCACCGCACCCTCTGCCCGTGCCTCACCTGCAGGCCCTTGAGGCTCTGTCCCCCAGGGCCCAGGCTCCCCTCGGCCGTGGGGACCCCACCCTCACCCTCAGGGTTCCTCTTTCCACAGCACGGGCCACGCTGGAAATCCTCATCCCGGACTTTGTTAAACAGACCTCTGAGGAGAAGCCCAAAGACAGTGAGGAGCTGGAGGTGAGGGTCGTGAGCCCACCCTGGTGTCAGGCTGTGCTCGGGTTTAATCGCCCAGGTGCCAAGTGCTCCGTCTCTTGTACTTCATCAAAGAGGAGACCTGCTTGTCTTTGCAAGCAGAGGAAATGTTCTTGTCGGAAATTTCTGTCCTTGTGTCTTGCCGAGGCTCGTGAGAAGGTGCAGGTAAATGTTTCGGAAGGAAGCCATGCTCTGCTGACAGCAGATCCAAAGTGGAGTGAGCCTTTGAGGCAGAGGCTGCAAAAGCTAGATTGTTCTTTATGTTAAGAACCATTTAAAACTATTCGTAAAGTTTTTTTGGTAAATATGGTCCTATGGTTATTTGTAGCAAGGGCTTCTCACTCTGAAGAATGCATTCTTTTTTATGACACCATAAATTTTTCCCCTTTAAACTACACAGTACAGTGGATTTTTGTACATTCAGAATATTTTCATCACTCCAAAAAAAAACTCTGTCCCCATTAGCAGCCACCCCCATTCTTCCCGTTTCCAGCCCCTCAACCCCCAGCAGCCACTCATCTACTTTCTGTCCCTGGATTTGCCAATTCTGACGTCTTCTGTCAGTGGAATCATACGATGTATGTTCCTTTGCGACTGGCCTGTTTCACTTCACGTGCTATGTGAGCTGTGAGTATTATCAGATTGAGGACGTTTCTTCCACTCCTGGTTTGTTGACAGTTTTTGTCAGGAATGGGTGTTGGATTTTGTTTTTTCTGTTTCTGTTGAGATGATCTCATGGTTTTTGTCTTTGACTTTACTGATGTGGGGGGGTGTTTCATTGACTTTTGAATGGTAAACAAACCTTGCATTCCTGGGGTAAATCCCACTCAGTCGTGGTGTATAATCATTTTTATGCGTTGACGGGTTTGGCTCACTGGTATTTGTTAAGGATTTTTGCAGCTGTACTTATAAGGGATACTGTTTTCTCGTGATGTCGTTGGTGTTGGTATCGGTAATACTTGCCTCATAGAATGAGTTGGGAAGTGTTGCTTCCTCTTTCATTGTGTGGAATAGTTTGCGAAGGATTGGTATTAATTTTTTTTTTTAAAGATATACCACACGCTTCCTTGGTGGTACAGTGGTTAAGAATCCGCCTGCCAATGCAGGGAACATGGGTTCGAGCCCTGGTCCAGGAAGATCCCACATGCCGTGGAGCAACTAAGCCCTGCACCACAACTACTGAGCCTGTGTGCCACAACTACTAAAGCCTGTGAGCCTGGAGCCCGTGCTCCACCACAAGAGAAGCCACCGCGATGAGAAGCCCGCACACTGCAATGAAGAGTAGCCCCCGCTGGCCGCAACTAGAGAAAGCCCGCACGCAGCAACGAAGACCCAACGCAGCCAAAAAAAAAGATACCATGCAAGCACAATATTTATTCATTCATTCATTCATTTATTGGCTACACTGGGTCTTCGTTGCGGCACACAGGCTTCACTAGTTGTGGCGCGCAGGCTCTGTGGTTTCAGCACACTGTCTTAGTTGCTCTGCAGCATGTGGGATCTTAGTTCCCTGACCAGGGATCAGGTTTTCAAACTTTGCTAATGAAAAGTTTGGCTGACAGGTCTGCCTCGTACCCTTGTCCCAACTGAGTTGGAAGGAGCTGCTGGTCACGCTCCCTGGTGGCACGGGCACCTGCCTGAGCGTGTGCTTCAGCTGGCGGTTTCATCCCATTTGTTTTTCAGATGATCACGCAACATAGAGGCACACCTAGGCCCCCGAGAGCGCCTCCTTTCTGTGTCGTTGTCAATGACACTGTGACACTTGCCTGGAGGGCACTGGGGGGCTGTGGTGTCTGAACAGCATATTTTGCAGGATGATTTTGACAACGATGTTGATGCTCTGCTGGAAGAGGGCCTCTGTGCTCCCAAAAAGAGGCGGATGGAGGAGAAATACGGAGGAGACAGCGACCACCCGTCAGACGGAGAGACAAGCGTGCAGCCAATGATGACCAAGATTAAAACAGTGCTCAAAAGTAAGTTGGGCCAGGAAGTAGCGAGTGTTCACGGGGCTTTGCACGTACGGGCATGAGAGCCCTCGGTGTCAGGCAGCAGGTGTGCGTCTGAGGCCAGGAGGGTCCTGTCTGGTGACAGGAAACAGACAAGATGTGAGGACACACCCAGATGCATGATGGCCCAGCTGCAGGTGGTGCAGGTGCTGTGGAAACCAGAGCAGCTGGGCTTGTGTGGCGTGGCGGGGAGAGGCTTTCTGAGGGGGTTGGGCAGATCCCTGGGGAGGGGGCATCCAGGGGTATGGATGCCAGGCCCAGAGGCGGTTGCTCAGCACGGTGGCTGGTGATGGTTGCAGTCCGGGTTCTAGATTCTGTGCCAAGTGTTGGGGGAGCCACTGGAAGCAGGCAGAACTCATTCCACAGTCTGGTCTGAAAGCGCGGCTCGCGGTGCATGTGTGACTCCTGCACTTTGAGTGGGCAGAGGTGGAGGGGTCAGAGACGCGGTGGGGAGCCGTCAGGGGTCGCCCAGAGCTGGCCCGTGCAGCCCCCCTGCTGATGCGGAGAGGTCTGAGGGGGCTCCGTGACTGTTTCTGTCTTGGCCTGGAGGCGCCTCTCAGTGTCTAGGTGGAGGTGTCAGGTGGGCGGTGGAAAGGGGCTGGAGGGACACAGGACTCAGATACACAGGTTACACCTTCTGCTTAGCACCAGCGCAGGTGGCCAGCGTGATGGGAGGAAACCGAGGTGGCCAGCGTGTCCAGTCTCCTGGCTGTGGAGCGGACACGTTGGCAGTGCAGCGGACACGTTGGCAGTGCTGGGCAGCACGTCTGCCAAGTGGGCCGCAACAGGAACAGTAACAGACTATGAGATGCACGTGAGCTCTCCGGGCAGCCGGGCCAACTCTGTGACAGCTCACTATCGCAGACATGCCTTGTCCCATGATGTGCTCACCTTGAGCTGTGTGAGTGCCTCCTTCTCCTTACTTAGCCCAGAGCTGGTTGCAGACAGCTCCCAGCCCAGCCCGCGGTGGGCACGGGGGTGCCTGACGGGGTCTGTACGTGTCCAACCTCATATTCCCTCCTAGGGCCGTCCTGACACAGTTGTCCGCTGGTGTCGGCCACGTGTGGGAGTTAGACCTGGCACAAGGGTGTCATTCCCTTTTCTGTGAGAGTAGCTGGTGCTGTTTTCATCTCGTATGTGTCTTTTTAGATTTCACTTGGTTTTTCACTTTCAATTCTGAATTTTTAACTTGTTCCCAATACCTGTAAGAAAAATATGTTTTACTTAAGTCTTTGCCATGTGCTTTTTTCAGGAGCCAGGGCTGTCAGTGGCAGCTCGAACAGCACAGGCTTGTCACCTGGTCACAGGGAGCAGTGATCTACATATGTGCAGTTACTAGCGAAGCTTACCCAGGCCCTGCAGTGCCTCTGGCCACACCTGTGGGAGGTGGGCGGGGAGTCAGTGTCCACGGTGCTTGCCAGCCGTGGAGGCAGAGCTGTGGCGAGGCCCTGTGTCTTGCAGAACCCTGCTCTGGGCTCCGTGGTGTGCCTGTGCCATTCTAGGCTGGGGAGTATAGCAGTGAGCAGGGTGGACAGCTTCCTGCTGCACGGAGGGACTTGGAGCCTGTGGGTCACACCCAGAGGGACAGGCACAGCAGCAGAGGGAGAGCAGAGTTTTGCAGGTGGGGCTGGGTGGGGCTCTCTCTAGCGGAGGGCGGGGTGTTCCCCCACTCCTACTTCTTAGAGGTTCTCCGTAATGTTGGGTCCACCTTGCTGTTTTTTCTGACATGGGTTGTAACTTTGGAAACGTCCTGACAGTTCTTACTCAGTTACAAGTGTCTTTAAGTAATTGCAGGGTGTTCTTGTCTTCTGTGCAGGTCGTGGCCGCCCACCTACGGAACCACTGCCGGACGGGTGGATCATGACGTTCCATAACTCCGGAGTCCCTGTGTACCTGCACCGAGAGTCTCGGGTGGTCACCTGGTCCAGGCCATACTTCTTGGGAACGGGAAGCATACGGGTAGGGGACGCGTCAGTCGTGAATTTAGTCTCGTAAGTTGCAGGAGCATGCATGTCTGCCCACGTTGCATTGCAGCCAGACAGGCAGGTGAAAGGCATCGAACGTTCAGATGTTTGGGGCCATCCTTGTAACCTGTGTTGCAATTCCACTGTCCACAGAAACATGATCCTCCTCTGAGTAGCATCCCCTGTCTGCATTACAAGAAAATGAAAGACAATGAGGAAAGGGAGCAAAACAGCGAGCTCGCCCCCTGTGGAGAGGTGTCTCCTGCCAAGCCCCTGAGCCGATCTGCAGAGCTGGAGCTCCCCCTGGAAGAGCCCGACTCCTTGGGGACTGACTTGGGGCCCCCAGATGAGAAGGACCCACTGGGGGCCGAGGCTGCCCCCGGGGCCCTGGGGCAAGTGAAGGCCAAGGTGGAAGTGTGCAAAGATGAATCAGTTGGTAAGTTTCCAGAGTGAACTTGGTCCCTGAGGAGGAAGGGACCTGTCCGTGCTTGCCTGTCCACTCCCGCATGGCTGGAGAGGCTATCTCCCCGAGCTTAGGAGATTCTGCCTGCTGACCTCTTGCTCCTGACCTGCACACTGGTGCTGCCCTGCAGATGGCCTTTTTCTCTGGTCATGTTCGCGATCTTTCCTCAAGTCTTGCTTTTCATGAAAATGGGACATGCTCGCATGGAGTCCTGGTGTACCAGTGTGCAGAGTGGGCATCTCCACCACGTGGTGTGGATGCCACCCCCTTCTCAGACCCTCAGTTGCTCTCAGGTGTGGGGCATTCCTCCCTGTCCCTCCTGCATCTCTTCCGTGGTGGCAGGCTGTCTTAGCCCCCATGGGTTTTCGGGGTCTCTCACTCTGTGCTACTGCCCGGCCTGTCTGGGAACTCCTGCATGTGAGGGGCTGGGTCTGCTGCTGAGGAGCGGGACAGTGGTGTCTAGCTCCCCGTCCCGGCCAGCTCTGTCAGCGGGTGGGCTGTTCTCGGGACCCAGCTGAAAGGGAGCCCTCCCTATAAGACTCTAACTTTATGGTCTGCCTCTTCACACCGTCCTTCCGCACACGCAGGACACACCTGAGTGTGCTCCTGTTTCTCTGAAAACACTTGCCTCCCACCTCTGACCTCATGGCACTTGTTTCCAGACTCACTTCTCTGCACTCGTGTAAAGAACTATGTGGTTTCGATTTGTCACTAAGTGTGCAAGCACCTTGTTCTGTAGCTCACGTGGAATCTCAGGCATCTGCCTGAGTGGGAGGAGGGGTGCAGGCAGGGCGCCAACAAGGCTGATGGGAAGCCCTGGGGTCCTGGGAGAGAGGTGGGACGAGTGCCATGGCCCTGAGCTGCCTGCTTGCTGCAGGGCGTGGGGGCGGCCACGATGGGCACGTGGTGCCTCGGCTGCTGCTGGCCGTCTGGCACCTGTTTCCGTATGGGGAGAAAGGTCCCAAAGGCTGGTTGTGGTTGGCTTTTTTTTTTTTTAGGTTCCTTTTTGTTTGCTTATTTTTGTATTCTTATTCTTGTTCTAAATAAACTAAAGGACATGCCAGAAATTTGTCCCTAGGGGACCTGGCAGGGTAATTTGAGCTGGCAGAATGAAGGGACATGATTCTTTACTTCCCTCGCCCTTGGAGAGGAAAGGGGAAGGGGGTATCGTGTGGCTGGGACCTGTCCTGCTCACCAGGTGGAGGGCATGACCTCCACCCGTGACTTGGGTCTCTGGTGAATCCCGTATAGACCTTGAGGAGTTTCGGAACTACCTGGAGAAGCGCTTTGACTTCGAGCAAGTTACCGTGAAGAAGTTCAGGACATGGGCTGAGCGTCGGCAGTTCAACCGAGAAATGAAGCGAAAACAGGCTGAGTCAGAGAGGCCCATCCTGCCGGCCAATCAGAAGCTCATCACTCTGTCTGTGCAGGACGCGCCCACGAAGAAAGGTGAACGGGACTCGCAGGTCTGATGTTCCTGGGATGTGTGTTCCAAGGGCGCTGCATCGGCCTGTGTCTGCCCTGCGGCGCAGAGATCCTCTCCCCGCGGGCTGGGGTGTGGTAGCTGCGGCCCCCGCTGTTGGTGAAACGGCCCCTCTTGTCACAGAGTTTGTCATCAACCCCAATGGGAAGTCGGAGGTCTGCATCCTGCACGAGTACATGCAGCGCGTCCTCAAGGTCCGCCCTGTGTACAACTTCTTTGAATGTGGTGAGTGTAACCTTCCCCATCTCACTCCTGAAGCATCAAGCATGTCACTGGGGTCACCGCTGGGGAGGCGGGAGCTGACTGTCAGTCCCCTCTGCTGGGTAGGAACGAGAGGGGAGGTCGAGGGGGATCAGATGGTCACCTCCCCACACCCCCTTCCCACTGCGCCTCCGAGGGTGGAGGGGCTGCAGCCCTGCAATGGCCACCAGCTGTCGTCTGGCCGCCTGCATCACTCCTTAGTGAAAACCAGAAGCTCAGCATCCGCCATCGTCTTCCTGCTTCTCTGGCTCACAATGTCTGCATCCCACCCCTTGCACTCCTCCGTCCATCTTTCTCAGACCTTGGTCCCTGTTCCCCTCGACTTCCTGGCCATGCTCTCTGCCTGCTGACTGTCCCTCAGCCCCATCCCAGTGCCTCAGGGACCGCCCCCCAGGCCTCTGCCTTCCAGCAGCAGCCCTACCCCCACCTTGTCTGTCAGTGTGAGCAGATTGTGTGTGTGCACGTACACTTTTAACGTCTTGGCAAGTGTATTTTAAAATGGTAATTTTAATTTTAAGAGAACCCAAGTGAGCCTTTTGGTGCCTCGGTGACCATCGATGGTGTGACCTATGGATCTGGAACGGCAAGCAGCAAAAAACTTGCGAAGAATAAAGCTGGTAATGTGCCTGCTTGGTGTCAGAGACCCATGTTGGCCCACCAATGGCTAGGGAAGGCTGTGGCTGGGGCAAGTCTGTTTTATTTATGTAATCATCTACTTGGATCTTTTTAAATTATGTACTCACTGGAAAAGATTCAAATAGAAAAAGTAAAACGTGAGAAATGAAAGTAGAAGGCCCTTTTCCACTCAGATGGCTGGGCCAGCGCCTCCCGCCCCGTCCCCAGCACTCACAGATGCTGGTTGCTCTGTGTTGCCTGAGCCCAGGGCACCCGTCTGTTTAAACCCAGCAAGGCAGGGGTGTGCTGAGAAGGAGAACAGGCGGCATCTTCCTCAGGTGGTTTTGACGTCCATGAGGACCATTTTCCAAGTCCTTCCAGCTCCAGACTTGGGACTGCCACTCCCAGAACACAGCCAAGCAGGCCCTTCAGAAAGCTGGTGGTTTTTGGTGGGAGCCTGATGCTCCTCCTGTCCGTGGCCTGCTGCTGGCTATATTCCCGGCACACCTTGTTGTTGGCGTGCTTTTCCAGAAGCCGCTTAGCCCCAGCACCAGGGTTATTTGGCCTCTTCTGGGGAGTGGACCACATCGCAGTCATGCGATGGATGCACCCCAGGCCCTGGCGACCCCATCGCTGCATTGTCTTCAGAGCAACTCTGCCCCTTACGGAGTGCGGAGCGTTTATTGCAGTCTCACCGAGTCTCGTGTTGGTGGAGTGTCTGTGCTCCGGGGCTCAGAGTGCCCCTGGGCCTTGCCCTCTTCTGGTGGCGAATGCCGAGGGTGCTGGGACCCCACCTTACTGTCTGGCTGACCCTGTGTGAAGCTGTGCAGGGGCTCACAAGCTCTGCCTGGTCCCCAGGAGGCCTCCTGTCCATTTTAGAGAGATTCTCTCCAAAGGCTCTTCCTGCTTCACAAGTGGGGTGTTCCTGGGGTCTCAGAGCAGAAGCCTGTGAGGGTCCCATAGTCAGTGGGGCCATCCTCGTGGTGCCTCGCCTCCCACCCACACCCCATGCTCCTACCCACGTGCTCTTCGTTTTGCACCCCCGTTCATGGGGTGCCTGCACTTGGCTTCCCGCCACCCCTGCACTCGGGCCTGCAGGCGCCTCCCCAGAGTGTCCTTTTGGCCCGGCTGCTGCTCCCCACCGCACCCTCTGCCCGTGCCTCACCTGCAGGCCCTTGAGGCTCTGTCCCCCAGGGCCCAGGCTCCCCTCGGCCGTGGGGACCCCACCCTCACCCTCAGGGTTCCTCTTTCCACAGCACGGGCCACGCTGGAAATCCTCATCCCGGACTTTGTTAAACAGACCTCTGAGGAGAAGCCCAAAGACAGTGAGGAGCTGGAGGTGAGGGTCGTGAGCCCACCCTGGTGTCAGGCTGTGCTCGGGTTTAATCGCCCAGGTGCCACGTGCTCCGTCTCTTGTACTTCATCAAAGAGGAGACCTGCTTGTCTTTGCAAGCAGAGGAAATGTTCTTGTCGGAAATTTCTGTCCTTGTGTCTTGCCGAGGCTCGTGAGAAGGTGCAGGTAAATGTTTCGGAAGGAAGCCATGCTCTGCTGACAGCAGATCCAAAGTGGAGTGAGCCTTTGAGGCAGAGGCTGCAAAAGCTAGATTGTTCTTTATGTTAAGAACCATTTAAAACTATTCGTAAAGTTTTTTTGGTAAATATGGTCCTATGGTTATTTGTAGCAAGGGCTTCTCACTCTGAAGAATGCATTCTTTTTTATGACACCATAAATTTTTCCCCTTTAAACTACACAGTACAGTGGATTTTTGTACATTCAGAATATTTTCATCACTCCAAAAAAAAACTCTGTCCCCATTAGCAGCCACCCCCATTCTTCCCGTTTCCAGCCCCTCAACCCCCAGCAGCCACTCATCTACTTTCTGTCCCTGGATTTGCCAATTCTGACGTCTTCTGTCAGTGGAATCATACGATGTATGTTCCTTTGCGACTGGCCTGTTTCACTTCACGTGCTATGTGAGCTGTGAGTATTATCAGATTGAGGACGTTTCTTCCACTCCTGGTTTGTTGACAGTTTTTGTCAGGAATGGGTGTTGGATTTTGTTTTTTCTGTTTCTGTTGAGATGATCTCATGGTTTTTGTCTTTGACTTTACTGATGTGGGGGGGTGTTTCATTGACTTTTGAATGGTAAACAAACCTTGCATTCCTGGGGTAAATCCCACTCAGTCGTGGTGTATAATCATTTTTATGCGTTGACGGGTTTGGCTCACTGGTATTTGTTAAGGATTTTTGCAGCTGTACTTATAAGGGATACTGTTTTCTCGTGATGTCGTTGGTGTTGGTATCGGTAATACTTGCCTCATAGAATGAGTTGGGAAGTGTTGCTTCCTCTTTCATTGTGTGGAATAGTTTGCGAAGGATTGGTATTAATTTTTTTTTTTAAAGATATACCACACGCTTCCTTGGTGGTACAGTGGTTAAGAATCCGCCTGCCAATGCAGGGAACATGGGTTCGAGCCCTGGTCCAGGAAGATCCCACATGCCGTGGAGCAACTAAGCCCTGCACCACAACTACTGAGCCTGTGTGCCACAACTACTAAAGCCTGTGAGCCTGGAGCCCGTGCTCCACCACAAGAGAAGCCACCGCGATGAGAAGCCCGCACACTGCAATGAAGAGTAGCCCCCGCTGGCCGCAACTAGAGAAAGCCCGCACGCAGCAACGAAGACCCAACGCAGCCAAAAAAAAAGATACCATGCAAGCACAATATTTATTCATTCATTCATTCATTTATTGGCTACACTGGGTCTTCGTTGCGGCACACAGGCTTCACTAGTTGTGGCGCGCAGGCTCTGTGGTTTCAGCACACTGTCTTAGTTGCTCTGCAGCATGTGGGATCTTAGTTCCCTGACCAGGGATCAAACACATGTCCCCTGCATTGGAAGGCAGATACTTAACCACTGGACCACCTGGGAAGTCCCGGTATTAATTTTTTAAACACTTGATAGAATTCACCAGTGAAACAGTCAGAGGCTAGACTTTGCTTGGTTTTGAAGTTATTTATTTACTGATTCAATCCTTTTACTTGTTATACATCTTCAGATTTTCTACTCCTTCTTGAGCCACTTTTGGGATTTTGTACCTCTCTAGGAGTTTTCCCACTTGATCTAGGTTATCTAATTTATTGACAAATACACATTCATAGTATTCCGTTACGATCCTTTTGTTTAAACTTTTAAAATATAAATTTATTTTTATTTTTGGCTGCATTGTGTCTTCATTGCTGCGCGCAGGCTTTCTCTAGTTGCGGCCAGCAGGGGCTACTCTTCATTGGGGTGCGCAAGTTTCTCATTGCGGTGGCTTCTCTTGTGGTGGAGCATGGGCTCTAGGCACATGGGCATCAGTAGTTGTGGCTCGCGGGCTCTAGAGCACAGGCTCAGTAGTTGTGGCGCATGGGCTTAGTTGCTCCGCGGCATGTGGGATCTCCCCGGACCAGGGCTCAAACCCGTGTCTCCTGCATTAGCAGGTGGATTCTTAACCACTGCGCCACCAGGGAAGTCCCTTATTCCTGATTTTTAGCAGTTTGAGTCTTTCCTTTCTCTTGGTCAGTCTGACAAAGGTTTGTCAATGTTGTTGGTCTTTTCAAATATCCAGCTTCCGGTTTTGTTGATTTTTTTTTTTCCTATTTTTTTATTCTCTGTTTATTTTTGCTCTTGCCTTATTATTCTTTTTTTCTGCCAGCCTTGGGTTTAGTTTGTTCTTCTTTTTCTAGTGTCTTAAGATTAAGGTATTGATTTGGGGTCTTCTTTTTAAATATGGAGTTTACAGCTATAAATTTTTTTCTGTGTACTACTTTGCATCCCATAATTTTGCTTTAATATATGTCATGTTTCTTTTGTCATTTGTCTCAAGGTATTTTCCTAATTTCTCTTGTAATTTTTTTCTTTAAACCAGCGGTTATTTTAGGAGCATTTACTTTTCATATATTTGTGAATCTCCCAAATTTCCTTTGGTTGATTTCTAACTTAATTCCATTGTGGTTCAAAAACATAGTTTTTGTGATTTCAGTCAGTCCTTTTAAGTTTATTGAGGCTTGTGTTGTGACCGCCTGAGAGGATGTACATTGTGGTGTTTTGTTTTGTTTTGTTTTGTTTTTTTTGTGGTATGCGGGCCTCCCTCTGTTGCGGCCTCTCCCGTTGCGGAGCACAGGCTCCGGACGCGCAGGCCCAGCGGCCATGGCTCACGGGCCCAGCCACTCCGCGGCATGTGGGATCCTCCCAGACCGGGGCGCGAACCCGGTTCCCCTGCATCAGCAGGCGGACGCGCAACCACTGCGCCACCAGGGAAGCCCCTGCATTGTGTTTTTGAGTGGAGTGAACAGGCGTCTGTGGGTTGAGCTGGTGTGGGGTTTGCTGTTCTCATTCTTGGTGGGTCTTCTGTTCTGTCTGGACTGGTGTTGAGTCCCCAGCTGTTACTATTGAATTGTTTATTGCTCCCTTCACTTGTCAGATTTTGTTTCATGTATTTTGGGGCTGTTAGGTGTGCATGTGTTTGTGATATTGTGATATAAAATACACGTTTGGTCTTTGTCCTTGGTTCCTGGTGGGACCTTCTAATGTAGTAAATAAATTAACGTTTGGTTTTTGTCTCCAGTTCCTGAAATAGTTCCAGTTGATAAAAGTGAAGGGAACGTTCTATTCTAACCCCTTCAACTACGCCTGAGTTCATGTTCAGGAGGTGAATTTTGGAATCCCCGAGGATGGGGGTTGGTTGCCAGGGGAACCATCATGTAGTTGGAGGTTGGACTCCAGCCTTGTTCTCTGCCTCCCCCAGTGCCCGGGGAGGGGTGGTGCTGGGGGTTGGGTTCATCCCTCGTGGCCAGGGGTCTGAGCAGCCTGGCTCACACAGCGATGCCTCCGCAGACACCCTGACTAAGGGGCTTGGGGTGCCTCTGGCTGGCGGACCCATTGAGGTGCTGGGGGGGCGGGGTTGTGCTCAGAGGGGGATGATTTCCTGCTTGCTGGAACCAGGGCCTCCTCCTGATGCTGGGTGGGGAGGAAGCCCTCTCCCTGCCAGAGCAGCAGGTTCCAAGGCTTCTGTACGAAGAGGGCAGGGCTGGGGTTGATGCTGCCACAAGCCGAGGGACACCCGGGGCCCTAGAAGCTGGACAGTCTGGGAAGGGACCTCCCTGAGAGGCCTCAAAGGAGCGTGTGGTTCTGCGTTATGGCCGCCCCAGGAGGGGGGCCACACTCCTGAGTGGGAGCCGGGGGCCATGGGGTCAGAGCCACCTCTGGGCTGGCGATGCCCCTGTCGCCAGCTTCCTTTTTCTCCCTGAACCAGCTGGGCGTCGCCTCTTAAGAACCTTGGTCATGTTTCTGTTCTGCCGTGTCTGGTCACTTTCTCTCTTCTATAACCTCACTTATGATGGTTTTCAAGCTTTTCTCCGAAGGTTGTGTGTCTTTAGACTTCTGACCAGTCGTCTGATCAGCCTCTGATTCAGGATGGGCTCACCAGGCCAGCAGGCAGGCAGCCCGGCCGTTGCCATTCCTCGTTTGTGTCTCAGGCAGCTGGGCGGGGAGGTGTGGGATGTGGGGTGCAATGTCTCCAAGAGGTAGTGGTGGGGACAGGAGGCCCCTGGGGGAGGCGGCAGCACGGGAGCCGCTTCAGGGGGCCGCGGGAGTGGCCAGCACTATGACCGGCTGCTTCATTTTGTAGTATTTTAACCACATCAGTATCGAGGACTCGCGAGTCTACGAGCTGACCAGCAAGGCTGGACTGCTATCTCCATACCAGATCCTCCATGAGTGCCTTAAAAGGTAAGGGGGGTGGGGGTGCTTCCCTGGCCATCGGGCATGGGGGCCTCTCTGGGGTGCCCAGCACCCTTCCACCCAAGGGGCCGGATGGCATGTGGTGGGAGAGTCCCTCCTCTTGGGCGAGCAGCGGTTTGGGGAGAAGGGTTGGTGCTGTCTTGATGGGCCCTTGGAGGGCTTTCTGGAAGCAGCCATTTCCTCCCCCTCAGCTGATGTCACCTACTGTCTGTTTTCTCCTACAGAAACCATGGGATGGGGGACACCTCCATCAAGTTTGAAGTGGTTCCTGGTAAAAACCAGAAGAGTGAATATGTCATGGCGTGTGGCAAGCACACTGTGCGCGGCTGGTGTAAGCCACACACCCCTCCCCCAGTACACCCCCACACAGGCTTTCAGTGATCCTGGGGACCACTGCCCTGGCATCACTCAAGCCTCAGCTGTATGCTGACTGCCCACGGTTGTGCCCACAGCATCTCATGTCCACGTCTGAGTCACAGCTGGCCTGAGTGCAGCTGTGGGTGTCCCGTCCCCGGGCTGGTCATTTTGGCTGGGCTGTGTTGCTCGCCAGCGGCTGCCACCGCTGCCCCGTCCAGCCCTCGGTCCCTGTAAAGGGAGCAGGAACCTCCTAAGACAGCAGCAGAGTCCCCCGCAGGGCCCTCTGCTGTTGCTGGGCACCAACTGTGCTCTTCATCTAATCTGGTGTTTAGATATAACGTTACTTGAAAAGAAACTTTGTGTAACTACTGTAAACACAGACCAGCACTGGGTAAGTGAGAAGGTCATGACCAAGCAGGCCCTGGGTGTGCCCCGTGCCCTGCAGACACCATTCCTTGCTGAGACCAGCCGTGAGCAGGTGGGCAGGGTATAGGATAGATCCCACATCTGAGCCAGAGGCCCTTGCTGCTCTCCAGGCCTGTTCTGCACCCTGGCCCCACCTTCTCTCCATCTAGAAACATCCCCAGCACAGGATGCCCTCTGGATGCTCCCCCACCCCTGTGTCTGCCCTGCAGGTGCGTCCTCTGTGTCGGCAGATGTGGGCTGGGGGCCAGGAGGCCTCATAAGCTATGGCCTTGGGTGTGTCCTGACCTCCCCGAGCTTCTGATGGGCTGTTCTGCAGGACGGGCAGGGCTGAGGTGCTGTGCCCAGTGCAGCAGCTGTGCCTTCTGCCCCCTCCCATCGGGAGTGCCCCTGTCTGGACGAGGTGGCCCTGTGGATGGCTGGTATCTGTGACTCCCTCTCTCTACGTTTCCTCTCAGGCAAGAATAAGCGAGTTGGGAAACAGTTAGCTTCCCAGAAGATCCTTCAGCTGCTGCACCCACATGTCAAGAACTGGGGGTCCTTGCTGCGCATGTACGGCCGTGAAAGCAGCAAGATGGTCAAACAGGTAATGGGGCCCCCCGCTGGCACAGGGGGCCGGCGCAGAGTCGGGCTCTGGCTGCATGGGGAGGGGATGGGGTGCGGGCCGGGGCTAGAGGGAGAGCGAGCAGACCACACACAGACAGCTCTCCCCGGTCCCCAACTTTCAACAGCCCGTGTGTTTCATCTGTTTTGTTTCTGCTCTTTGGGCCAAGATCTCAAGATTTTAGCCAATACCCTTAGGTTTTTGTGTTTGGGGCGGAGAGAAGTACAGGGAAGCAAGGTTTATGTTGATTTTTTTTCCCTGATGTTTACAGAAACGGTCGGGGTCACCAGCACCCCAGTGAGTGGTGGGTGTGGAGGGTGGGGACTGTGGGTGGTGACCCCCAGGCCATCTGTGAAGATCTCCTTGCTCTCGGCCTGACAGGGTGGTTGAGGGGAGGGGACACTGGGCCCTGAGGTGCTTGGCCCTGCGTTGCTGAGTCTCTGCCTTCGGGTCTGTGCTCTACTTCTGTGCATCGTGCTGGGCTGCGAGTGAGGGGAGAAAGCCTGCTTGGGCCCGTGGTGGGAGCCCCCTGGAGCTGGCGGGCGAGGGGTCCTTCCAGAGGCAGGGGAGTGTGGCACCCACGGCCAGCAGGCATCCTCAGATATGGCTTCTTCACCCTGGACGGGCCTGCAGGGAGCTCAGCGTCTGGGCCCCACAGGCTCCCAGGGGCCGCAGTGCCAGGGCGAGTCCTGTCCTGCAGTGTGCTGTCCCCCTGGCCGAGGCTGTGTCCTGGTCGCTCCTGCCTGAGGGCTCTGGGCATGTCGAGTGCCTGGCCAGTGGCTATGTCAGAGGCCAAGGGGGCCGGGGGAGCACCCCGCGCAGGAGGCAGTGGCAGAAGTGGGGACAGCCGGCAGGCAGCCAGCCAGGCGGGTCAAGGGAGGGGTGGCCCCAGACGATCCTGCGAGCGGGCTCTGTTCCCCAGGAGACGTCGGACAAGAGTGTGATCGAGCTGCAGCAGTTTGCCCGGAAGAACAAGCCCAACCTGCACATCCTGAGCAAACTGCAGGAGGAGATGCGGAGGCTGGCGGAGGAGAGGGTGAGGCCCGCGCACATGCCCTCAGGCTGTGGCAGTGCTGTAGAGCTGGTGGCCCTGGCCTCCTGTGCGCTGATGTGGGGTCCCGTGGGGCTTGTCGGGGCAGCTTCAAATCCCTGGTGGCTGTGACCTCCTTGACCCTCCACTCCCGGGCATGTGTCTTGATGATGCCCACAGAAGTGCCAGCACGTGGTGCCCTACGATCGCGCACATTCTGCAGCCCCACCACCAGCCTTTCACCGAGGTTGGGCTGCAGGTTCCCATGTCGCCTACATCCCTGACCTCGGCTGTTCTTCCAGGAGGAGACGCGGAAGAAGCCCAAGATGTCCATTGTGGCATCTGCGCAGCCTGGCGGCGAGCCCCTGTGCACTGTGGACGTGTGATGGTTGGTGGTCCGGGCTCAGGGGCTGCCAGCTCCGCTGCGGGGGAGACCTGCCCTCACTCTGCAGCCCCGGGTCTCCAGTCCACGGTCCCCCGCCACTGCCTGTCTGACAGCCAGGTCCACGCAGCTCTTCCTTGGGGGCCACCCACAGGTCTGGGTGGCCATGTTAAAGCATCGACTCAGCCTGCCACGCAGGTGGACACAGAGAGGTGGGAGGTTGACATGGACCTCTGCTTGTGTGGACATGCTGGACTGGTGTTAGGAAGGTTTTCATGAATTTTAGTATGTAACAGGCGCTGACAAGAAATGATAGTTGGATGACATGAAATGAGAAAGCCCTGCACCTGGGGCTCCCACGGGCACCGTAGGGACCTGGCCAGAAGGTGCACGCTGGCACCCCATCCCCTTCCCTGCCTCCTGGGTTTTCCTTTTTTCTCTGAAAAAGTTATAGTTAGGAAGGAGTATTTCAGACCTGTTTGGTTTAAAATAAACACAACTTAGTATCAGAATTTTTCAGAGGCTGTAGGCAAACCACCAAGGTGATCATTCTTTGCCTTGAAATGCATTGCCTGTGATGTGGATGAAGGCACCTGTTTGCACCCCTGCCCAGTTTGCTGCCCCTGCCTGGGCTGGGGTGCAGTCCATTCTTCTGAGTAAGTCTTAATGCCCGCAAAACATGCCTTCTCAGACACTGAGGCCCCTCACCTTTCCTGGCCTCTGGCAATTTTTTACTAAATTTTTGCAGTCAAGTCTGTCCACCCATCAATTTTTAAAGCTTTTATGATATTTTAGCGTTTGGAAAGAAACTTTTACAGTGAGAGTAGAAGATAGATTTGGAATCATGTAGCAGATGTGAACAGTTAACGCATTTTAGCTCATGGACTTGAGAGGAAACGAGGACCCTCAGTGCAGTGCGTTCACGTGCTGGTGCTCCTCTCCAGAGCTGGTGCGAGCATGTTGGGGCGGCACTGGATTTTGAGAACAGCCGCCTGGTGCAGCCAGGTGACTAGATGGCCCCTGTGGACAGGTGTGGGGTAGATCTGTTCCCACTGAGTCCCAGCAGTCCAAGTTGGTTGTGAGCCGTTGGCTCCCCGCCCCTGGCACCTGTTCAGGGCACCGTGTGCTCATGGCACAGTGCTGGACACCTCCCCTGTGGGTGGTGTTTTTACAGGAGAGACAGTATTCTCTATGCCCTGCTACCCCCCGTGACTGAGGTTGGCGCCTGTGCTGACCTTTGTAAAAGAGAGTCTGCAAATGAAGTTGCTATAATTACACATTTGCTTCTGTCCTGCCCTGTCTGCAGTTGTGAATAACCATTTGACTATTACTGTTTGCCCTTAAAACAGTCAGATGCACCACCTCAAACCAAAGCTTTGTGCACACTGGAGGCAGGTGAGCCTCACCGAGGCCTCCCCAAGTCCTTCCTTCCTCTGTCCCGTGTGTGGGTGCAAGTATCCTGTGAACACAGCCGTACTGCAGGGGCAGAGGGAGCCTGTGCTGAGGCCATTTCTGGGTGGCCACCACCCTTTGTGTACCTCCCAGGTGGCGGCTGGGCCATGGCTATAGGGGTGAGCCTTGATTGAACGCATAAAGCAAAACTGTCCAAAAGGAAATGGCTGGTCTGTTTTTCTTCTGGCTATGGGTCCTCAACTGGCCAGAGCTACCCTGAAGGCCAGAGCAGCTGAGTGGTGTCCCAACTCCACCCCTAGCTCTTGTGGTCACTGGGAGGTATGTCCCTTTGGGGATGGGACTGCAATGAGGGTGGGGAAGGGCAACAGGCCAGCATCTTGCTCTGTGCTCCCCATGCCATGTGTACAGCTGGCCCTTGGCCACAAGGCCTGTGTCTCTTGTCAGCAGGCTCTCTGCTGGGACACCGGGACTTTTGGCCACACAAAGAGTTGGGACAACTGTTCCAACTCGGCCAGTTCTTATGAGTGTTTCTGGCCCTGCCCCTTTGCATCTGTGGTGAGCATAGAGGGGAGTCCCTGTGTGCCAGGCTCTGAGTTTTCATCACAAACATTGGTAGTTCAGCACTTGTTTATTCTAGCCCTTGCGGCCCATTTTGGGGGTGAGGGGGGAGCAGGCCACAGGAGCCCACAGGGACAGGGGTCTTGAACCCTCTGTGGCTATTGCCTGATTATGCCAGGCAGGGCAAGGACTTGGGGAGCCCCTGGATTCTGCCCGTGATGCAGTCTGGGTGCTGTTCTGGAAGGGCTGGTTTCCACTGCCTCAGAGGACTAAGAAGCAGGGGAGGCCCTGGTTTCTGCTGGGGTGTCACCTGGGGGCTCTGGTGGGGGCTGGACTGGAGGATCCTGGGGCTCCAGGGCCCCCATGCCATTGGGGTGCTCCACTCTCTCAAACAGGATGAGCATCTCACAGTGTGGGGTCTGCGGGAACAGGTCCACGGCCACAGCCTTGACTGGCCGGAAAGGACTGCCCTTCACCCGGTTTGACGGGGCCCTGCAGAGGCTGTATGGGAGGGAGAAACATGGTCAACTGCGTGGGTACAGCAGGGTCTCCTGGGGTGAGGCCCCGTCCACCCAGGTCCCACACTCACTCCACAAAGTTGCCCATGGCTGCCCGGGGGTTGCAGGAGACATATAGGAGTCGCTTGAGGTTCTCAGCTCTGCGGACAGCCAGGATCACTTTGGAATCTGGGGAGGCACAGACCTCTTAAGGGAGAGTCCCCAGTGGCTCCCCCTCAAGAAGCGGACGGGGGCCCGAGGCCAGGCAACCTAGTGGGCCACCCTCTGCCTCCCCACACCACCCCTCAGGTGGAGACCACTCACGTAGACCGGCGCGGGGTGGGTCCAGGACAGCCATGAGCTGCTGCGACGCCAGTCTGCTCACCAGTGTAGGCACCAGGTCCTCGGCCCTCCCGCAGTGGAACTCGACGTTGCTCAACTCTGGAGGTGGCAGAGCAGCAGCCCTGCCATGAGGCCCGAGACACCCCCTCCCCCTGAGACTTAACCAGCTGTGTCCAGAAGTCCCCAGAAGACACCTCAGGAAAACCCTTCTCTGCGGGGCAGCCCCAGGCATCATGAGTACACAACAGGTCCACACAGTAGGGGTCCTTTCTGCTCCCACCCCATAAGCCCTAGGAGCCACTGGGTGGGTCCCAGGTGCTGTGTGGAGGGATGCACAAGGCCTGCCACCCACTGCGAGGCCCGCTGGCTCTCACCGTTGTCCAGGGCATTCACCCGGGCGTCCTCCACAGCCTCCTGGCACAGCTCGATCCCCACGACTCTCTTTACCTTCTGGAGCAAAAACGGCCAACTGATGGCGCCCCTCCCCAACCCTGGACCTTCTAGGGGGCAGCAGAAGAGGACCTGGAACAGTCTGAAGTTCTCTTGAGGGGTCACGACAGGACGGGTGACGACACAAGGCTGGGGTGGGGGAGAGCCTGCTCTTGACTGGGGTAGGAAGGCTCACCCGGGCCAAAGCCAGGCCGATGGTGCCGGTGCCGCAGCACACGTCCAGCACCGTGCTCCCTGCGTCCAGCTGGGCCCAGTCCTGGATGAGCGTGTAGAGCACCTCAGCCGCGGGGGTGTTCACCTGGGCATGGGTTATGCATCAGAGCAGCCTATCCGCTGCCCTCCAGCCCCCCAGTGTCTGCATCCCCAGGAGCTTGTGCTCTTGGTCGCCCGCCCCCCACTCCCTTCCCCACCTCTAACTGCCTGAGGGACCCAGGGACCCTCCCTCCACACCCAGTCTCCCGGCCTGAGAAAGCAACTCAAGGCCACCCCCCTCCCACCTCCTCGAGAGCTGGACCCATGGGACCCCTGCAGCAGCAGATACCAGACCCCACCAGCGCCAGAGCCCGGTGTCGTGCCCACAAGCCACCCTCCCACAGGGTGGTCACCAGGGTCTAGTCTAGCAAGTGGCTATGGTTAGTAGCCCTTCTTCCAGGTGGCCGACCTCGCAGCCCTGGCGGCTCACTGCCTGGACGCTCTCCCCTCTCTGCTGCACCAGCCCAGAGCCCAGGGATCTGGTCACCTGGAAGAAGGCGTGAGGGGAAATCCGGAAGGTCAGCCCCAGCAGGTCCTCGCGGATGCACTGGTCCCCGGCCACATGCTCCAGAGGCAGGCCCTCTTGGCTGGGGGTCTTTCTGTGGGAAGGAAGGTGGGTCTATCGGTGTCACCAGTCCTTGGAGAAACCCGCCCAGCCCCACCTGGACTACTAACCGCTGTCCCTCCTCCACGAAGTAGAGGCAAGTCACCCCACTGGTCTTGCCCGGCCCCTCCATGAAGTGCTGTGCCAAAGAAGCCTTCAGCTCCTCCAGCTCCTCAGGACTCAGGTTCTGGAGCAGGCAGTAGAAAAAGCCCATAAGACTGTGTCAAAGTCTGCTCTGGCCCAGACACCCCTCCCCCAGCAAGCCACCCGCTTGAGACCTGCGGGTGGAAGTAGGCAACGGCCATGGCTTGGCCACGGCGGCTGGTGCGCACGGTCAGCTGCTTCCAGTGACCCGAGTATGTCTCCGGGTCATACGCCGAGTAGGGAGTGGACCTGTGGGAGCCACAGATGGCCCTAAGTCCCTGACATCTGCCGACCAAGATAGGGTGAGCAGCGTCCCTGCTCTCTCCTCCAGCCACACCCACCAGACCCCCCAGGTAGGACCCAGGTCTTCTGCTCCAAGACTGCCTTGGGATGTCCCGGAGCCACCAGCCCAGCCATGTGTCCTCACCGGATGAACTCCTGGAAAGCCTTCACCACCTGCTTGGTGGCCCCAGGGATATGCACGGTGTCGAAGGGGGATGCCACAGCACACGTCCCGCCCTTGTACTTGCCAAGCCGGCAGCCGACCGTGTTGTCTTCCCCATCCACCCCAACACCAACCAGAAACTCACATTTGTTCCGATACTCAGTCTGCAGGAAGAGGAGAAGGAAACAGAGACACGCCCACCCTTACCCCAGCGGTCCAGCACTCGTACATGGAGGGTGCACAGCAAAAGACAGCCGTGAGCGAGGCCCTGGTTCCCCCGCAGCCCCTGGCAGCCCACGACAGAAGACTGACAGCTAACGAGCACTTGATGAGAACCATAAGCAGATACGCAGCAGAAAGAGAAATGGGAGAGCCGGGCATGAAGAGCTTCTGTGAAAGCAGAGGCCCTGACCTGCTGAGGTGATGGCCGGACCCCCTCCAGCGGGCAGCAAGCCTTGTTGTGTTTGTGCCTCTGTAAGAGAAGCCAAGGGAGCAGGGCGCGGTTGGTGCTCCCGATTTCCCTGCGGGGCAAAGCAGGGGCAGAGATTAGGCTCCAATTGCCCAAGCGCCTGGGCCCCTTTTTGGGACCTCACTGTCCCGACCGGTAACACAGGGTTTTTACTGGCTGGCTCCCCAAAGGGGTATCTGAGCAGGCTGAGCGCACAGAGAGCCGCCGATGGGCGCTCTGCCCAGGAGTGCCTGCACCTACACTCACTTGGCGAGCTTCTGCAGCACCTGCTCACACTCCAGCCGCTTCCGCTCAAGCTGCTCCGCGTAGGGCACGGTCCAAAGAGGGGTCACCACATCAGCGATGCACGTGGCGGGGGTGGCAGGAGGCTCCCCCTGGTCCTCCCGTTGCCTTTTCCTGGCCAAGGGGTCAGCCTTAGGCCTAGCCAGGCGCACGCTGAGCAGCCGGCCCTTCCACAGGGCGCCGTGCAACACACACAGGGCTTTGTCGCGCTCGGCGGCGCTGCGAAAGGTCACGAAGGCGCAGGGAGGCTGCCCGAAGAGCTTCGTCTTGTGGGGCTGCAGCCCGAAGCGGCCCAGGAAGCGCCGGACGTCGCTAAAACTGGCGTGGCGCGGCACGTTCTGAAGCTCCAGCTTGAAGATCTCCGAGGTGAACAAGCCAGCCCGGATGTAGCTGTAGGGCCCCGGCTGAGCACCCGGTCCCGCGGCCCCGGCCCCCATGGCCTGCTCCTCCCCCTGCTGGGGGCCCGGGGCCGCGGGGCTGCCCGGCGCGCTGGGGCCGTCCTGGCCGGGGCCCCCCACGCGCGCGCGGCCCTGCGTGGAGACAGCAGACAGGCGGGCTAGCTGGGGCCCGCGCGCCACGAGCCTATCCCTCCCTGTCCCATCTCACCACCCGCCCCCAGCTCCGCCAGGGTCTCCCTTCACCGTACTTCGCCGTCGAGCTCGTCACCCATCATCCGCTCCATCCGCCGCCTCGCCCGGGGCCTGGCACACGGGGGGCGCGCGGAGAGCGGCTGCGACTCGGCAAGGCCGGCCCTGCTCCGGCCCGGCGGGGGCGGGACTCGTACCCTCCGCGCTCAGGTCCGGGTCTCGGGCACGGGCTGCACAGCCGGCCAAGCAGGGGCGCCCCCGCCCGCCGCTCTCCTCGCCGGCCGCTCTCTCGTCAGCCGGCGCGCGCAGCTAAGGCGGCGCTTCTCTATCGTCCCCTCTTCCGGCGACGTCATCGCCACGCGCCGCTCGGACTCCCAGTACTGTCCGCGAGCTCTAGGGGCGCGCGCGGTAGCGGACGGAAGTGCGCGCGAGGGCCGCCGGGAGTGCGCGCTCCCCGGCCTTCGGGCGGGCCGGGCATGCGCCGCGGGCGTTTTGGCGGGAAGCGCGGGGCGGGCTGGACAATGAGAGTGTCCGCCGCCTGAGCCAATAAAGCTGCGCTGGTTTTGAATCGCGGCGCGTTTCCCGCCGCCGGGGTCAGGGGTCGGGGTTCGGGTCGCGGGGCGGAGGGAAGAGAGGGCGGGCGGGAGGTGCCGGCGCCAGACGCGGAGGAAGGAGCTGCGACCAGCCGCCGAGGGGCCGCGGAGCCCCCGACGACCGAGCCAGCCGAGCCGCCGCCGCCGCCGCCGCCGCGCCCATGGCGGCCGCCAAGGTGGGCCGGGCCGGGCCGGGCGGGCTGGGGCGGGGGCCGGGCGGGCCGGGGCCGCTACCGGCGGCCACGTGGGAGGCCCGCGCCGCCTCCAACCCCAGCCGCCCAGCGGGCTCGGGCGGGGGGCCGCGTGACCTTGGGGCGGCCGGGCCTCGCGCTCGCTCCTGGCCGCCGGGCCGCGGGCGGGCGCAGGCCTCCCGCTCGATCCCCGCGGGCCCCGCACCGAGATGGCCCCCGCCCGCCCGCGGCCCGCGCAAAGCCCCATTCATCCGGTGCTGGTCCCCGAGCCGCCACCGGCCTCCTCTCCCGCGCGGCCCGGCGGGCGGCCTGTGGCGGCGGGGGCCCGGGGGTGGCTGTGCGGCCCGGTGCGATCTGGCCGAGGAGCCGGCGAAGGCCTGCGTTTCTGGGCAGATCTCGGGAGCTAAGTCTGGGTGTCTTAGCCTCCCGGGCTATGGATTGCCAAGCCACGTGCTCCGTGAGACAACCTAAAACATCATCCTTTGTGCTTTACAGTTAGTTCTTTGCACTGGATTAGAATTCTGTGGCTCTTGTGTGAATTCTTTTGAGTTATAAACGCAATTTTCCTAACGTAGGTGTACCTGCCGGCAGAACTGTGAATTCTGTATAAACGCTAGCAGACCCATCACAACTTTTTTTCCCCTTAAGCAAGAGCACAGATTTTTCTCAACCGGTAAAAACTCAAAAGGTTGCTTTGTTTTAAGGGTAGTGTTTCTTTCTAGGCCCTCTTTCCTCCATCATTGTATCCTTAGTCTGTGCGTGGCAGTACCAGCATCTGCATCTTACAGATGAGGACCCTGGGGCAGTTTCTCCCCGGCACTGGGAGTTTCAGGGTTTAAGGAGACCAGTCAGTCTGTGCAGGTGTGGTGGTTGCATCTGGGGGAGGGTGTCAGAGTCGGGTGTCTCACTGCAGATCCCGGAGAAAAGCTTTGGGTTGAAAGGCTTTTTTAATTCCTTGCTTTGTGGTGAGGCCCTTCACTAGTGGGGATGATGGCTGTGGCCACTGGTGAGCTCTGGCGTGGCCAGTAGGGTCATATCTCCACCCTCCTCCACAGGACACTCACGAGGACCACGACACCTCCACCGAGAATGCCGACGAGTCCAACCATGACCCCCAGTTTGAACCAATAGTTTCTCTTCCTGAACAAGAAATTAAAACGCTGGAAGAAGATGAAGAGGAACTTTTTAAAATGTAAGTAAGTTGGTGTCTTTTCAGAAGTAGGCATTTTTAGTATAAGATAGTATTTGGTTTTTACGGGTGTCAAGGTCTTGGCTTGACCTTTAACCACACCGAGGGTTTTGTGATGGCTACTCCCATGTGGAAATCAAGGCTGTTGTTAGAATCCACTCATTCCTAGGTCCTGGGTGTCCCTGCTGCCCTGAGGCCAGTCCTGGGGAGGGCATGGGCACTCCCAGGTGTCATGTTACCACTGCTCTGTCCACAAGGGACATCTCCCCAAGACCCCTGTCCTTGCCACCCTTGCCTCTAAGATTCTCTCAGCCCCCTGCTGCTGGTTGAGCATTGGGTCTTTACTGTTATCTTTTTTCCTTAAGTGTGGGGGTACTTTGAAGTTTATGAATTTTCGGTTCCATACTTTTAGTGTACAAAACAATGCCTGGAATTACAAATGAGAGTGGGCGGTGCTATAGTCATTAAAGTTACTCTTTAAAAATCATACATGATTCTTGGTGCTTTCAACAAGAAGCTACGGTGGCCGTGTCACTTTGAAGCAGTGGTCACAGAAGCCGTGCATCCAGATGTGTGCAACAAAGTGACGGCACTGCGCGGACACGCAGGATCGCAGGAGACGCTAATGTAGCTACAAGTTAGTGGAAATCAGGGGGAAGCAAACTCTCCACCCCTTTAAATTCTGTCCAAGACTCCAGGTTATGGTTTGAGTGCTTTGCTGTGGGTCAGGGGAGGGAAGCAGAGGGGATCACCAGCACTGCGACTCCTCCCTCTAGGGCAGGGAGGCTGGAGAGACCAGCCCCTCCCCACCACTCCCAAGGGCCTGGGAAAGGAGAGGTGTCTGCACCCCTTGGGTCTCAGAGGGTGCTGGGCGGCTCCATAAAGACACTGGTTTTCTGGGTCTCTGATCTGCGTAGAAATGCTGCTGCACCTCCTGGCGTCCTGAGGGAAGTGAGGCCAGTGGGTGGGGCCTTCCCGATGGGCCTGGGGCTTCTTCCTGAGGATGCATCTCCCTTGACAGAGTTGAGCTCGAGAGCAGAGTCTTCCACAGGAAAGGGACCGGCTGAGCTGGGGTCTTGTGGGGAAGCAAAGGGCAGGGCTGCTCTGGGCAGGAAGGCGGGCTGTTGGGCCAGAGCCTGGCGGCCTGAGCAGAGGCCTGCAGCCCTGTCTTCCTAGCAGAGGGAAGGCTCCTCGGCCCCTGCCTACTTCCGTGCTGCCCTTGTGGCGCCGGGGATGCCAGGGAGCCCCCCCGCCCCGTGATTGCAGCCTTGCCGAGGACGCGGTGGGCTCTCTGAGAGGTCAGGTCTTCCTGTTGGAATACGTCGCAACTGTAGGAATTTTTTTCCTTTTTATTATTGTGAAGTAAAAACCTGGAGTTTGTTGAGCTGTCTCACTCTCTTGTTGACGTCTTGACTTGTGGTTCTGGGAGTAAAAAGAAAAGCAAGGGTGTCTCGTGACACCGCGGGCGCAGGCTCATTCGTCCCCTCCTGTGCTTGCCTAACCCCTTGCTCAACGGCTTTCCTCAAAGGCGGGCCAAGCTGTTCCGGTTCGCTTCAGAGAACGACCTCCCGGAGTGGAAGGAGCGGGGCACCGGGGACGTCAAGCTGCTGAAGCACAAGGAGAAGGGGACCATCCGCCTCCTCATGCGCAGGGACAAGACCCTCAAGATCTGCGCCAACCACTACAGTAGGTGACCCCGGGCACAGTGTGGGGCGTCCAGGGAAAGCCACCCGCAGCTTGGCTGGCAAAGGAGTGACAGTAAGATTCCCCCCATGTCAGTCCCTTGGTCACTGGGCTGCTCTGGAGCCGTGAGTGTATGTCTGGAAGCAAACGTGTCCGGTGGGGCAGGGCCCCTCCTCTGGGCACACAGGTGACCCTGGCAGGAATCAGAGGGAGCGGCCCTGGAGGGTGATGTGGCCAGATGAGCAGGGAGGGGCCTCCTGGCACCACAGTCCCCCTGGCCTTCACGGGCCAGACTCCATGTCCCTGCCCCATGGTCCTCTCACCCTGCCCAGGCCATCGGCTCTGGCCTGGTCCTCGTCTTCCAACCCAATTTGAGGTGTTTCCCCGGGGTTTTTCCCTGACCCCCTGCTTTTCCCAGAGCCAGGCCGGTCACTGGGTTGTTTGCTGTGAGCTGCAGGTGGGTCCCAGGCCTGGTGCCCTGTAGGAATGCAGGCTCACTGGGTGTCTGTGGGCTGGGATGACCGCTCTCGATTCAGAATGTGACGTATTCCTGGGGCTGGGCATGTCCTGTATCTCAGGAGGCTTCTGCCAGGGGCGTGGGGTGAGCGTGGCTATGGGGTGCTCCTGTTTCTTGGGGAGCTCGTCCCCCTTGAGTCTGTGCGAGGTCTGAGGAGATGGACAGCTGTGCTTATTCCCGGCCGTGGCTCAACCTTCTGTGACATACGAGCAGGTCACGAGGCCCTCGGTGTCCACTTCCGGTGGCCTCATTCCTCATGGTGTCCCCAGACACTGCAAGGCTGAGAGTGGTTGCCCTGGTCTGACCATGAGCCTTCCTGGGTGATCACTCCACTTCCTGGCTTCTGCTTCTCTGTTGCTCCCCACTTTCTGTGGGCCAGGTCCCGGATGGAGTGGCCAAGCATGGACACAGCCACGTGGTGTTTGCCCTTCACTGGAAGGGCTGGGCCCACCAGACCTTGTGGCCCATGTCTGCCCTGGGTCTGGGGGCTGCTCAGACAGGGACAGGGCCATGGGGCTGGGCGTGAGCAGCCATGGTGGCATTGGAGGTCTTGGCTGAGTTGGGATTGGAAACCCTCGCTGAGGTGTCCTCATGGTCAGGGAATGGGCCACCCTGTTCCCAGATTCAGGGCGGTTCTGGTTTTAAGTGAACATAGGGTGTTTTCAGAGGTTTGGGTAAAATCCGGATCCCACAGGACTTTGTCTAAGCCTGGTTGGCAAACCCCAAACCAGGCCTGTTTTGCCCCAATTCGGGCCTTCAGAGGTCAGGGTGGGTGGGCGAGCTTGACAGCTGCACCGTCCTCATGGGGCTTCTCTCTCCAGTCACGCCGATGATGGAGCTGAAGCCGAACGCAGGCAGTGACCGTGCCTGGGTCTGGAATACCCACGCAGACTTCGCCGGCTGAGTTGGGATTGGAAACCCTCGCTGAGGTGTCCTCATGGTCAGGGAATGGGCCACCCTGTTCCCAGATTCAGGGCGGTTCTGGTTTTAAGTGAACATAGGGTGTTTTCAGAGGTTTGGGTAAAATCCGGATCCCACAGGACTTTGTCTAAGCCTGGTTGGCAAACCCCAAACCAGGCCTGTTTTGCCCCAATTCGGGCCTTCAGAGGTCAGGGTGGGTGGGCGAGCTTGACAGCTGCACCGTCCTCATGGGGCTTCTCTCTCCAGTCACGCCGATGATGGAGCTGAAGCCGAACGCAGGCAGTGACCGTGCCTGGGTCTGGAATACCCACGCAGACTTCGCCGACGAGTGCCCCAAGCAGGAGCTGCTGGCCATCCGCTTCCTTAACGCCGAGAGTAAGCAGGCCTGGGCCAGCCTGCTGCTGCTTCTTAATGGTGTAGCGGTTTGGTTGCAAACGCCAGTGCTGTTGCTTTCCCGGGAGAGTTGACGGCAGCTGGGAAGCGTGTGGTGGGGACTGTTCCTGCCCTGCTGTCTGATGGGCCCTCGGGGAAGGGATCTGAGTGCCCTCGAGGTCTGGCCCAGACTCTTGAGTCCATGACAGTGCAGTTCCTTTGCTGAGTTCACAGGGGGCTGTGCTGGCAGTCTGCCCAAGGCCGACCTGTTCTCTCACCATGGCCTGGGTGCCAGCAAGGGCAGTGCCCAGGCAGACCTCTCCCCTGCTGGAACATCTTTCCAGCTCGGGTTGTCAAAAGCAGCACCCAGTGGGCCCTGGGGGGTTGGTTGGGTGCTGGGGCTCAGCACCCCAGTAGCTGAACATCCAATGCTGAGTGGACCTCGCCTCTGCTTTGGGAATGGGGCCTGCAGGAGCAGAGAGCAGAGCTCCTGGCAGGAGCAAGGCTACCCTGCCCTGCACAGATGGGTGCCAAGTCAGGCAGGGAGGTGGAGGGTTGGGGCAACCTGGGACGGGCTTGTGAATCTTAGAGTTTCAGACCCACCAAGACACGTACTCCTCGCTGCTCAGGGACCTTAGGGGGGTATCTTCTCTTATCTCTGCAGATGCACAGAAATTCAAAACGAAGTTTGAAGAATGCAGGAAAGAGATTGAAGAGAGAGAAAAGAAAGGTGCCAGATGCCCATGGGGTGGCGGGCGCCCGGGGGGGCTCTGCAGACTCACTCTGCACCTGGCTGCAGCCCCAGGCGGGTGCTTTTTCCGTCTGCCACAGTAGCATTCCGGGGGGCTGTGACCACTCTGACCTGTCAAGGGCAACACAGCCACCCCGGTACACAGATGCTTTCTGAGGGGCGAGCCAGCCATTGGGGCCCCGTGCACGTGCTTTCTGGCCTGGCCTAGCAGCCAAGCCACGACGTCTCCTGGAGTCTCCCAGGGGCTGCAGGGGCTTGGAGAGGTCCTCGTGGTCACCTGCTTACTCAGGGCCCCATGCTGGTCGCCAAGCATCCTGAGCGGGGTCCCAGGCATGAGCACGTATTTACCTGGAGGCACACAGGGAAGTGGCCTGTCCGCTGCCACGGGGCTGGGCAGAGCGGTGATTCTTTCTTACCACGTTCCTGTGTCTTGGCAGGATCTGGCAAAAATGATAGTGCCGAGAAAGTAGCTGAGAAGCTAGAAGCTCTTTCGGTGAAGGAGGGCAAGGAGCCCAAGAACGAGACCAAGAAGGTGGCTGAGGAGGAGCAATGAGTCGGCTCCCGTTGTGTTCTTTCTCCCTGTCTTCTCCCTTTTTCTTTTTTTAAATTTTGCCCTGCACCCTTCTTTTTGTTTTGTTTTTATTCTGTTTTGTTTTTACAAGGGACTTTATATAAAGAACTGACTTCCAACATTCAGGTTGTTTTTTTCTAAGTTTTTGCCCTAATGAAGACGACTTCAGAAAATCCATTACCCAGTCGTGAGAATGTACTGTGCTAACTTTCTTTTCCATAGTGGAAACACTTATTTATAGTCATCAAAATAGCAAATAAACAACACGTTTGAAACTTGCATGGAGGCAGGACCATGTGTGCGTCGGCCCCATCCTGGGACAGTGGGTTCCTGCCCCTTTGGCCGTCACACATGCTCTGCTGTGTGGCCTTTGGGCCGCGGTGCGTCTGAGCTGGTGCTGGTGGGGCAGGTGGCCTGGGGAAGCCAGTGCTATCCTGGAGACCTAAACAGCCCTGCTTTGCCCCATGGCCAGGAGCAGGGAGGTTTTTTCCTGGCCTTTGGGGGAGAGAGGAAGCCCACCAGGTCCCATTGGCTGTGGCACAGAGAGACCCAGTGAGTCCCCTGGCTTCGGCTGGGCATCTTTTGTTGGCCCTCAGCCCTGGCAGAGCCACCCGTCCACAGCTCACACATCTGGCCTGGTGCCGGGCGCAGGTGGGGCTCAGCCCCACAGCCATCCTCAGAGAAGACCTGTCTGCGTGCTCCTGGCCCTCCATCTGGGTGGAGGCTGGGGACATCTGCAGGAGCTTTCAGTAAGGGACGACTTCAGGGATGCAAGTGGGTTAGTGCCGTTTGGAGTTTGTCCTGTAAGGCAGGTTGGCCTAAGCAGCAGAGAGGTTCTCCAAGCACACGGTCACGCCTGTAATGGCCTGTGTCCCGGGAGACCACCTGGGGCTCGGAGGAGCTCCCGCAGGGGAAGGGGAAGAGCACGGCAGGAGCCGACCCTGGAGCATCTATCAGAGGCTTCCGTCATGGCCCAGCCCTGGCCTGTCTTCCCTGTGTCCTGTGTCCCGTGTCCTGTTTAAACCTCACTTCCTTGGCCCCTCTGGTGGAGGCACCTCCAAAGGAAGCCAAACTGAAGACCTCACTGGCCTTGGTCACGTGCTGGCATCCCAAGGCTTCACTTGCTCGCCAGGCACCTGTGTTGATCCTTCCCGCCCAGGGAGGGACGTGGAAGCTTTTGCACCTCCCCATTTCAGTTGTGATGCTGGTGGAGGTGAGTCACGATGCATTGACCAGAAAGGCTGGTGCTGGGCCGTGGTCCTTCTCCAGGGAAGGGTGGTCAGACACCCCTGCCAGCACAGAAGGGACGTGGAACATCTCTGCTTTGGGCTGTAGTACATAGTGAATCCCACTTGCTGTAAAATGCCAGGCTGACTTCCCTCCTCTTGGGTGAGGAGATGTGTCTCCAAGGGGGGAACCCTGAGCGGGGTGGCCCCTCAGGGTGGCTGGGGCACAGCCGTGCTGTGACCAGGCTGCAGTGCATGGTGTGACAGCCAGGACGATCAGGGACGCTGTGGGGGCTCCTCTGAGCCCCCAGCCAGTGTATGTCCAGGTGGACTCCCTGAGGCCAGGGTGTGTGAGGGGGTGTGTGATGGGGTGGGGGTGGGGCACGAAATGGCCACTCTGTTCCAGGTCAGTCCCCTGGCCTGCAGCTCAGGCACCCTCTGCTGTGCTCAGGAGAGGACACCTGGGCCATGGCCTCACTGGGTCCGCCCCACCCGGGACCCCTCTGCCCAGGCAGTCGGCAGGGACCTCTTCAAAGGGGACACGTGCCCTTCCTGCTCACACCCAGCGACAGGTGCTCACTGCACAGCTCTCAGCCCGCACAGACCTGGAGGCCCTCCAGGGGCCTCCGTGTGCTGGACCACAAAAGGGCAGGAGCCAGGGCCAGGCCCGGCGGGGCTACAGTGTGTCCTCAGGCCCCGAGGCCACCAGAGGCTGAGGCAGCCCGGGCAGAGCAAGGAGGTGTCTGCTCTCTGCTCACCTCTGGGCCCTGGGCCTCCTGGGGTGGGTGGGCTCCCCGAGGGGCAGAGGCTGTAACTGGGGGTGGTGGGAGGAAGCCCATTACCGCCTCTGTTGTCCAGCAGCTGCATTAATGCCTCTGTTCTGGCCCCCAAGCCCAGGTTCCTTTCTAACAGCTCACGGCCCTGCCTGCTGGGGTAGGACCTTAAGGCGAGGTGGGGTCTTCCAGTCTGAGGAGTCCCAGGGCCTGTGCGGCATGGCCCGAGGCGGTAGCCCGAGGAGGTGGCTGCTGGGCTGCGTGGGGGTTCTGGCTTTAGAGAAGCAGATGCCCAGGGCCAGGGAGGGCGAGGGCCCCACATGGATTCCGACCTGGGGAGGGGGCAGATGGGTCTTGGTTTCAGAACAGAGGACCCAGGGACGGGATGTGCTGGAGGGGACAGACTTGCCGGTCCTCACTGTGGAGGCTGTGGTCCGCCCACGCGCGGCCCAGCACTGCGAGGCTGCTGGTCCACCTTAAGCGACAGCAGTGGCGGTGCTGGCGGGGTGGGATTTCCTGCAGGAGGTGGGCCTGCCCGCGGGCCTATCCCAGGCACGGGCAGGGTGCCTGGCCCTTCCGAGGGGCACTCCACTCTGTCCTGGGAGGCCTGCAGCCTGGGCTGGGATGCAGAGGGACCAGCAGCCCCGCCCTCCTTACCCTGCCCGCTGGCCCTGTGGCTCAAGGGCTGTGAGGTGGGCAGGGTATAAACAACCAAGGTGCCCTGCAGTGTCACGATCCCCCACCCTCATAAATGCTGCGGGTGGGGTGGGGCGGGCGGGGTGTTGCTCCAGATGGGAGGGGCCTGGCCCTACCCAGGAAGATCTCCGAGGTGTTTAGGGAAAGGTCTGCAAACAGGGACCCGGAAGGGACCTACATGCTCCAGTGCCGCGGCCTGTGGGCTGGGGACAGGAGGCCTGGCAGTCGCCGTGTGTATGTACCCCGGTGGGCAAGACCTCAGGTGCGCGGCAGCCGCATGGCCTCGGAGGGTCACGGGCTCCCAGCCTGGAGTTGGAGGAGAGGCCCCCGCCGCGGGAGGGTCCGCCGCCGGCTCTGCCCCGAGCTCAGAGGGAGGAGGAGGAGGAGGGAGGTGGCAGGCTGGGCAGGTGGGAGGGGCCGGCTGTCGCAAGGGGGCCCCGCCCGGCCCCACGGCCCCTCACCGCCGGTCCACCTTAAGGGGCGCGCTGACATCAGCACGCTGTCTCCGCCGCCCGGGAGGTGGGATTTCCTCTGCTGCCACCGCTGCTGCCTGGGTCCTGCCCGTCCAGCCGGCCCCGCCCGCCCGGCCCTGGGGAGGGATGCGGCGGCGCGGCGCCCAGGATGCCCCGCAGCCCCGGGACGCGCCTCAAACCCGCCAAGTACATCCCGGTGGCCACGGCGGCCGCACTGCTGGTCGGCTCCAGCACCCTGTTCTTCGTATTCACGTGAGTCGGCCGCGGCGCTGGGGCCAGAAGGGGCAGGGCTGCGCACAGCGGTGGACGCGGCCTGGCGGGACCGGGGCCGGGGTTGGGCTGGCGGGCTGGGCTGGGTGGGGGCGCCAGGGCCGTAGGCAACTTGAGACCCCACTCTGGGCCTAGGCTGATGCCACGAGCGTGCCCGTCCTGGGGTGCCAGGGACAGGTGAGTCCTGGGTGTGAGAACACTGGTGTCCGACGGCCACCCCTTGAGCATACAAGGCAGGCCCTGGGTGCGAGGCGCCGGCCCGGGCAGGGGAGTGTGTGCGGGGGCTGCCCAGGGTGTGGTTGCAGGCCTGCCCTCCCCACGAGGGGAGGGGGGCCACCCAGAGCCACCAGCCCTCCTTGCGGAGGAGCCAAGGACGACTCTCGTGTGCCCTCCCAGCCGTCCGGCCCCAGGCCAGAGCCAAGTTGTTCCCGCGTAGGTGTGGCCTGGCCCGGCTGCCACGTGCCTGCCCCATGGCCACGGCCGACGCTGGCCTGGCAGTGCCCCCTGCCTTCTCTTGACCTCCTTCTCAGGAAGGCCCAGTGGTCACAGCTGGAGGGCCCAGGCCAGGCCACATCCAGGGACACTGGCCTCGGTGGGCGCTGGGACCCTTGAGGAAGAGAGCAGGCAGGTCCCGGGCCCGTGCAGACCAGGGCAGGCGCTGACCACAGTTCCCTCTGCACTGTCCTGCCACCCACCCTCCCCGGGGCTCCTCAGGCACAGGGAAGGGTTGGGGACCCCAGGCTTCAGCCATGCAGGTCTGCGACCACCTCCTGCCACAAGTCCCAGGCTGGGACACAGGCAGGTCACCCGAGTAACAACAACTCTAGCCTTCCTGGGGACCTGAGGCTTGGTGTAGCCGCAGCCAGTGGGGCATCTGTTCCAAGGCGGGGGTGGGCAGGAGCCAGCCGGGTACCCTTTCACCTTAGCCGGGGCGAGGGCAGCAGCACAAGGACGGAAGGCTGCATTGGGCACCTTGGAGGTAGGCGAGCCCCGACCTGGAGGCTGGGCTGGGTGGGCACCACAGGCTGCCAACAGTGTGTTTAAAAAAGGCCTGTGTGGACAGGCTTATTTCTGGCTTTGGCGAGCAGACTTGTTCTTGTCACTCAGATGCTGCTGGCTATGAGGCTGTGGGCAGCGGGCGCGGGCCGAGGTGGGATGCGTCCCGCTGAGGCTTCTGAAGGGTGGGGCCTGGGCAGGGGTCCTGCGGGAGTCTCAGCCCTGCTTCCCTGCAGCCTGGCCTCCACTTGCTGGTTCTGGTTTCTCACTCCCCAAGTGCAATTCAGCATTTGTCCTGACTTTAAAAGGAATATGTGTTCTCTAATGAGAACTTGTGAAACGCTGGAAAAAAGTTCAACAAGCAACTGAGATCAACCCCACCCCAGGGAGCTCACCCACCTCCTCTCCCCTTAGGTGCACGCAGGCCCCCTGAAGGGTGCTTGTCCTGAGCCTTCCCTTGATTTCAGAGGATCCTTACTGTCCTGTGAACTCGACCCGCCCCAGGGGCTGGGCATGGAGGCTGCCTACCCTCCTTCTGCTCTCACTGCTGGGGTTCTGGGTTCTGGGTTCAGTGACCCAGCGCTGAGAGGTTCGGGGTTGCCTCGGGGCAGCACAGGCGTACCCTGCATCCTGCCCTGAGTGACTCGCTCTGCCTGAGACCATGCGGAAGGTGGAGGTGCAGGGGTGCTGGCTGGCGTCCAGGTGCAGCAATCATCTTGCCAAGGGACCCTCACTCGCCCCCCGGAACAGGGATCCCTGCACCCCACGGCCACATTCCTTGGCTGAATAGCCATTGAGGACCCTGGCCGGCGCCCAGCCCAGTTCTGCTGGCGTTGTAGTTCCTGAGGGGGTCTGCTGGGTGGCCCAGGCCCAATGACATCATCAACAGTGGGCTGATTCCGGGTAAGCAGGGGGCCAAGCAGTCCTCTTCTTGGGACAGGCCTCTCGTCACCCCGGTACCCACACCTCTGCCCTGTTTCTGATCCCAGGCCCACTGCAGACTCAGACACCCGCTCCTGGGCCCTTCCTACCCTGCCCTCGGGGCCCCGCAGGATTCTGTCTGCTCTGCTCCTTGGACTTCACTGGAGGCTGAGTAGTCCCCGGCCCCCGCTCTACACTCAGTAAATATGAGTTGCCCCTTTGAGACAGGTCCACATAGGCAGCAGCTCCGGGTGTCACTCAGGGTGGGGAGCCCAGGCCTAGAGGACCAAAGACCCCTCCCTTGGGCCAGCTCTCTGAGGGACTCGGCCAGCAGGACATTCAGACATGTCACCAGGAAAGGCTGGGGTGTGGGGAGGATGCCCAGAGCTGGGGGTGTCCCCACGCAAGGATGGGTAGCATGCCTCAGGGTAGGTTCCTGGTGGCCCTCCTCCTCCAGGAAGGCTTCCTGGGTTCTTGGTACAGTTCTGTCCCCCTGGGCCCCAGAAGGCTCAGCATCAGGCCGGGTCAAGTGCTGGGAGGGGTCCGAGAGCGCTGAGGCCAGGTCTCTGCCCGTTCCCCTTCCTCCTCCTGGAGCCACCTTACAGAACGACAGGGACCCTGTGAACATCAGAGGGCCAGGGCTGCTTGGTGGGATACCCATGCCTGGGGCCCACACTCGGCTGTCTTGTCTCTGTCTGGGGCCAGTGGGCTGACTTCTGGGATGTCATGGCAGGTCCCCAGGATGGGCCTGAGCTCTCCCTATGCTTAGAGACCCAGTCAGCCACAAGGCCCAGCCTAGGACAAGTGAGAGTTCCAGTCCAAGACCAAGCCAGCCTGCGGCGGGCCTAGGTGGATGGAGCTGCTGGCAGGGACCATATGGGGAGGGGGACACTTGGTGTTAGCCCCCTGCCAGGACTTGCTGTGTGTACCCCTGGTCCCCTGAGCTTCAGTTTCCCCATCCGCTTGGGTGTCTGTAGGGTGGGTGCATGTGGCCAGAGGCCCTGCCTGGCTGGACCAGGGCAGAGTGGCCGCAGACCCTCTGGTTCCGGGTGTCCCGTGTGTGAGCTTCATTAGTCAGTGTTAATGAAGAACCTGATTTAAGTGAAAACGTCTGAGTTAAAATTTTCCATTCTGCATTTAGCCGAGGCCGCATGCTACGCTGCAGAACCCCGTCCTGCTGGGCGGTGTCTCCCGCCGGTCCAGGTGGGGCCATGGTGGAGGCTCAGGAGGGGGGCCGGCCCGGGGGAGGGGCCTGAAGTGTGTCTGCCACCAGTGGGCAGTGTCCAACCCCTGCCCGGCAGGGCGAGCCTGGAGCACACCAGTCCCTGGGAGGGGAGTGGGGTGGCATCCCTGAGGGCAGAGAGGTGCTCCTGGGGCCTGGCGCAGACTCAGGCGGCCGGAGCAGTGCTGCCTGCCAGGCCTCGCCCACGGAGCTCGTGTGTCCTCACGCATCCTCACACTTGCCCAGCCCACAGGGAGCTGAGAGATGTCCAGAGAGGGCTGGGGTGTGGGGGTCAGTGGAGGAGGGGCAAGTCTGCATCTGTGTTTGTGCGTGAATGAGGGTACAAATGTGCCATTGTGTGCACAAGTGTGCATATCCGTACACACGTCGGCACACACGTGCCTTTTGTGTTGATCACATGTGCGTGTGTGTATGCATGCTTGTGCAGTATCCACACATGTACGCCTGGAGCATTGTGTGTGTCTGCGTGTGTGCTACACACGCGTGCATGCATGGGTCCCTGCATGTTCATGTGGATGTGCGTGTGTTCTTTCGTCTTCTCCCCTACTTAACCGTTCCTGGGCCCTGGCAGAATTGGCTAGTGAGCCAGTCCTTGTTGGGCATGACCCAGGCCTCAGCCCCTCTTATGGCACAGCCTGGGGGGTAGAGGCCCCCGGGGCGAGGATGGGGGGACAGGATGCGTGGCAGTGCCTGATCCTGGGTCTGAGTGAAGCCTGGGGGGCTGGAGGTGGTGAGTGGAGGGTGCAGTGGCTCAGGTCCCAGTCAGAGAACCCATGCCCTCCCAGACTTGCCCAGCACCGGCTAAAGCCCCACCCTGCCCTCCCCGGTATGTGCTGCCCACGCGTGCAGTGGGTGGGTGGTGTCCACCCTGGGTAGAGGCCGTCTAGCACCTCATTGCAAGCGTTACTCCATCACCTTGCAGCTGCTGCTCTCCCCAGCCCCAACCGTGTCACTCAGGGTCATCGAGGCCCAGGGAGGACAAAGCAGTGTGGGCCTCCAGGGCGGGGGTTCAGTCCCTGCCTTGGGTGACAAGCCCTCGGATACCCTTGATTGTAAAATGGGGATGACAGAAGCACCGCCCCCCAGCCTGAAGGGTGGGATGCATGGTCCACTGAGCAGGGCCGGCGGGCAGTGGGCTCTCAACATCTGCCGGTAAAACTCGGAGGGCGATGATGAAGGGCCGCGTTCAGCTCCGTCCCACGTCCTCCCGCCTTCAGCGCCCGCCTGCCTGCTGCACTTCGTGTCTGCATGTCTGTCCGTTCTCGGCCGGTTCCTTCCTCTCGAGAGCAGGCTGGCTCCCCAGTGTGCGACAGTGCAGGTACCCGAGAGCCACGTTTTCCTTTTGCACAGACTACGTGGTCAGCCCTCCCAGAAGGCGTGTGGGGAGCTGTCTCGCAGCACCAGGGTGGGTCCGCGTTGCCCACCTCTCCCAGGTTCTGGCTGTGCCTGGCTCTCTCTCACCTGTCTTCACCGGCATCTGGGCTCCTAGCCCCCTCCCACCCTGTTGGGCAGACCACGCCTCAGGGGCCCATCATCATCCTGCCAAATGACATTGGATCGGAGGTCACAAACATACATTGAGCGCTGTCTGCACGCCAGGCCCCAGCGTGCAGGGATGGGGAGTGTGGAAGCTATCTGCTCTGGGCCGCCTGGGCAGGGGTGGTGGGGGAAGGCCTCCTGGCAGAGGGACCCCGTGTCCTCAGACTGTGCATCACTTCCACGGCGGGTTCTGGAGAAGAGGAAGGGGCAACACACGGCTCCCAGCCCGCCGAGTGTGCTGCCTGCCGTGGGAGCAGAATCTTTAAATAGCCTCTTGCTTTCCACTAAAAATAGAGAAGTTCCGCTACCATGGAGGTGGTTGCTGGGGTGGCAGGGCTGGCTCCCGGCCAAGGCAGGCGTGGGTGCCAGTGTGGCCGGCGTATGCCGTGGGGGCGGGCAGGGCCACGGGCACGACTCACTCTGCGGGTGGCCACAATGCCCTGTCCACATGGTCAAGTCTGGTGTAGGGGATCCCCACTGGCCCCCCAGCTCCACAGAGGGCCTGAGTGCGTGGAGGGAAACAGACCCACTGGGTGCCCCCTGCTTATCACAGCAGCCATGGGAGGGACGGTGAGCCTGAAGCCAGAGGAGCTTTGTAATAGCTTAGTGGGCAGAGACCCACCACAGGGTTGGGACAGGGGGTCACAGGCCATGTGCCCGAGGACTGGCAATTCTCCAGTGAGGGGGTGCTCTGGTCAGGTCCTGCGAGGCCTGAGGAAGATGCTCTCTGTGCCAGAGTGTCCACCAGGGAGGCGTGTGAGACCTTTGCTGGGAGCCAGAAGTCTGAGAAGGCTTCATGGAAGAGGGGGCAGCCTTGGAGCCAAGTGGCGAGGGGTGATGAGAGATGGCGGAGGGGTGGGGGGCGCCATGCTTTTAGAGTCTCCAAGTATTCTGCACTGCCTTATGGAGAGTAAGGTGACAAACTAAAAAGAAGAGGCAGCCTGGGCGGGGATGCACCCGGGGCCCAGGCCCTGAGACTGCACCCCTCAGGGAAGAGCAGGCATGAACCCCCCATGCATTTACAGACTGAGGATTGGGGCTCCCCACACCCCACCCCAGAATCTCCCTGGCAACAGGGCCCTGCCAAGCTGGGGACAGGTCTGGGTGAGGCCCAGGGCTGGCCTGAGCTGCCCGGCAGGTCACTGGCCTCTACCCGTCAGAGCACATGGGCAGAGCCAGCTCCTTTCCCATCCGGGGCAGGGGACCCGGAAAGATGCCCAGCTGGGGCAGGAGGACGTGGCTTGGCTCTGGCCTATGGGCCTCTCTGAGCCTTAGTCTGCTCAACTGGGAGTTGAGCTCCTAACAGGCGCTCAGGGGTGTCTGGGTCAGGCCTGGCACACACGGAGCCTGTGCACAGCCCCTGAGGGTTGAGTAGAGAAGCAGTGGGCCCGTGGCAACAGTGGTCTCCCTGACTGCCATGCTGAGCACTGCACACGTGTGGCCAAGCCTAATTCCTCTGCCCCGCGTCCCCTCCCCACACACCTGCCACACCCCCAGATCCAGCTCTGCACTACTGTCCAACACAGGTGCCCATGGTTGACACGAGCTGTGTCCCCAGCCGTTCCTGTCTACAATGGCATCCTCTTCCTCTTTGTGCTGGCCAACTTCAGCATGGCCACCTTCATGGACCCTGGCGTCTTCCCCCGAGGTAGGGCCCTGTGCTGGGGCAGCTCATCTGGCTGACTTTCGCTAGAGTGTGAGTGGCTGACAAAGGAGAGCCTAGCTGGGGGCGTTGTGGGGGGGTGGGTGGGTGGGCCTGGCTGCAGAGGGGCTCTCCTGCCAGGGAAGTCACTTTCGTGCTGCCCCTGGCCCACAGCGGATGAGGACGAGGATAAGGAGGATGACTTCCGGGCCCCGCTGTACAAGAACGTGGATGTGCGGGGCATCCAGGTCCGTATGAAATGGTGCGCCACCTGCCACTTCTACCGCCCGCCGCGCTGCTCCCACTGCAGCGTCTGCGACAACTGCGTGGAGGTGACCGCCTGCCCCGCCCCCAGCCCACGCCCTCCTCCCCTGCCCGCTGTGTGCCCTGACGCGCTGTTCCTGCCCAGGACTTCGACCACCACTGCCCCTGGGTCAACAACTGCATTGGGCGCCGCAACTACCGCTACTTCTTCCTGTTCCTGCTGTCGCTCAGTGCTCACATGGTGGGCGTCGTAGCCTTCGGCCTGGTCTACGTGCTGAACCATGCCGAGGGGCTGGGTGCCGCGCACACCGCCATCACGTATCCTTGGCCTGACCACAAAGGCTGTGTGGACCGGGGACGCTTCTCACAGGGGAAGTCGAGGCTTGGAGGGGTGGGTCGGCAGCCCAGAAGTCCCCAGGGAGTGGGTCTCCTTCCCTGAGTGGGCGGTGGGGAGGGGGCGGGTAGTCTGTCCACAGGCGCCTGCTCCATCCTCACCCACGGCCGTTGGCCTTAACAGGCCAGCATGGCCGTCATGTGTGTGGCCGGCCTCTTCTTCATCCCTGTCATCGGCCTCACTGGCTTCCACGTGGTGCTGGTCACTCGGGGCCGCACCACCAATGAGCAGGTGCAGACCCTGGGTGGGGCCATACAGTGATGGGGATGGGCGTGGGAGGGTCCCCGACGGGCTGAGCGAGGAGCCAGGGCTGTACAGGGACTGGGGTGGGGCGGGGCAGGGCAGGGCTGTGGGGGCCCTCGGCTGACGTGCAGCTGTGGTAGGGGAAGCTCTGGCCCTGGAGACGCCGGGTGGGGTTCGGCATGTGGGGTCTCACCTGCCCTGTCCCCCTCCTCGCCCCCATCTGTGGGCACTGCAGCCACCAGTGAATCAGAGCCGAGAACTTCCACAGCTGCATGCAGGGGCAGACCCTGGTGACCTGGGTGGGGGGCACCCCTGGGCTGACCCTGCCCAACTCACCTCTGTGGAACCCCTGCTGTCCCTGCCTGTCCCCCCTGCCCTCCTTGGCCAGACCCTGGCTGGCCAGGCTGGCTGAGGGATCCCATGTCCACAGGTGACGGGGAAGTTCCGTGGGGGTGTGAACCCCTTCACCCGCGGCTGCTATGGGAACGTGGAGCACGTGCTGTGCAGCCCCCTGGCGCCCCGGTGAGGCCCGGCGGGTGTCCAGTGGGCCTCCTCGGGGTTTGGGGTGGGCAGCCATGGGCCCTCAGCCTGATCCACTTCTGCTTTTGGCAGGTGGGGTCCTGCCCTTGGCATGCATTCAGGCCAGGTTGCCCTGGCCACTGACCCCTCTGCCCCTGGTTGCAGGTATGTGGTGGAGCCGCCCCGGCTGCCGCTCGCTGCTCGCCTGAAGCCGCCCTTCCTTCGGCCGGAGCTCCTGGAGCGAGCGGCACCGCTCAAGGTCAAGCTTAGTGACAACGGGCTGAAGGCTGGCCTGGGCCACAGCAAGGTGGGGGCCCAGGGGTGGGGTAAGGGATGGGGTGAGGTGGGAAGCGGTCAGGTTGGAGGGGCCTAAGAGTAGAAGGGGGAAGGACTGGGTGGAATGGGGGAGGGGTCTAGGTCCCAGGCCCCAGGATGGAGTCCCCAGCTAAGCCCTGCCCGTGGCCTGTACCCTACACACCACTGACCGCGCCCCCTCCCAGTCCAAGGGCAGCCTGGACCGGCTGGATGAGAAGCCGCTGGACCTGGGGCCACCGCTGCCCCCCAAGGCGGAGGCCGGCACATTTGGCAGCGACCTGCAGACCCCACGCCCCGGCAGTGCTGGTGAGGCGGGGGCGGCCAAATGGAGGGAGGGGCACAGACTGATCCCAGTCTGACAGTGGTCCATCTCCCCCAGAGAGCGCCCTGTCGGCGCAGAGGACCAGCCCCCCGACACCCGCCATGTACAAGTTCCGGCCCGCCTTTCCCACGGGTACCAAGGCTTCCTTCTGTGGGCCAGGCGAGCAGGTGAGGAGGCCTGGCCCTGCCCGGAGGTCCCGAGGCCCCGCCCCAGAGGCTCCACCCAAGAGGCCCCGCCCGGGAAGCTCCAGAGCCCCGACCCCAGACTTTGCCACGCCCTGGAGGCAGCGTCCCCAGGAATCCTACTTGACGCCCCACCCCAGGCCTCACCCCTGAAAGACCCGCCTGGGTCACAGAGGGTGTGGACATCCCAGCTGGGGCTGGTAGAGGGGAGCAGGGCCGGGTGTCCTGGGAGGGGCTGGCGCAGGCAGTCCTAGCCACCCGGCCCTTGGCCAGTGTTGCCTGCTGGCTCTAGGCGCTGCCCCCTGGGGGCACTGTGTGCCAGGATGCCTGGAATTCCACCATTAGTCACTCTGTAAGGTCCTCAGGGCCCTCGGGAAGGCTTCAGAGGAATTTGAGATTGTTTGAGGAAGCACATTTATTCTCTGCGTTCACGTGGAGCAGCGGACGGCCTGAGCAGACACCCAGACCCCTGAGGTTCCCAGGCTGCCTGCCTCCTTCATGCCACCAGAGGGCAGGCCCGTGGCTGAGCCAGCACACTTGGACCAGCCCCTCTCTCCCAGGGAACTCCCTCCAGGACTGATATCCTGCCTGACCCTGCCTCTGGGGCCTGCTGGTCAGGGCAGTGAGTCTGGGCCTCCCTGGCCAGTGTTCGGTGGCCCTTCTTGGAATGAGGGGGCTTAGGTGGGTTGCCGCCTTCCTGGGATTGTCCTGGATCTCATGGAGGGTCTGGCTGGTTGGCCAAGTGCCCTGAGGCCACATTTGTCCCCACCCATGCGCCTTCTGGGTTTTGAGGTTCTGCAGGCTCCTGTCCCAGTCCAAGTCTGTGTGCCTGGAATCACGGAGAATCAGAAAGGCCCCTCTCTGTCACTGTGGCTACCCCCTGGGCTGCTGGGCTCCGAGAGCACTGCCCTGCTATCTGCTTTGCACTGCCCATCCAGACCCTCAGCTGTGGGGTGCCTGGGAGAGGCCATGGGTCACTGTGGTTATTAAGTCTCTTTGAGGTCCTGATCCCAAGGCTGCCCCAAGGCCCCTTCTTCTCCCTGGGGAGTTGGGCTGGAGCAGATGCACAGCCTTCCCTGGAGAGATTCTGGGGCCCCCTGCTCTGCTCCACCCTGTCCCCACTTCCCTCCGTGGGGCACAGGGGATAGAGAGCTTCTGGGAACAGCTCGTCAGTTGCACCTGCTGCCATCCCTGATGCCACCGGGATTGCAACTTCCTAGTGGGGACAGAGCACCTGGTGAGGGGGCAGGGCACAGTGGGTGGGCCAAGATGGATGTGCGCCATCTCCCCCTGCAGGTCACGGGCACTGACTCCCTGACGCTGGGGGAGGACAGCATCCACAGCCTGGACTTTGCATCCGAGCCCAGCCTGGACGTCCCTGACTACCCACCCAGCAGCCTGCATGCGGCCTACCCACCATCCCCACCACTCAGTGCTGCTGACACCTTCTCAGGCGCCTTGCGCTCCCTGAGCCTCAAGGCCGCCAGCCGGCGGGGCGGGGACCACGTGGCCCTGCAGCCCCTGCGCTCTGAGGGTGGGCCCCCCACGCCCCACCGTGGCCTCTTTGCCCCCCACGCGCTGCCCAACCGCAACGGCAGCCTGTCCTACGACAGCCTGCTGAACCCTGGCTCTCCCGGGGGCCACACGTGCCCGGCCCACCCCTCAGCTGGCGCAGCCAGCTACCGCTCGCCCTACCTGCACGCGGGGGCAGCGGGCGACCCACCACGGCCCCCGCCCCGCAGCTTCAGCCCCGTGCTGGGCCTGCGGCCTCGGGAGCCCTCACCTGTGCGCTACGACAACCTGTCCAGGACCATCATGGCCTCCATCCAGGAGCGCAAGGACAGGGAGGAGCGTGAGCGGCTGCTGCGCTCTCAGGCTGACTCGCTCTTTGGCGACTCGGGCGTCTACGATGCACCCAGCTCCTATAGCCTGCAGCAGGCCAGCGTGCTGTCCGAGGGCCCCCGTGGCCCCGCGCTGCGCTGCAGCTCCAGGGACGACCTGGTGGCCGGGCCCGGCTTCGGGGGCGCCCGCAACCCCGCGCTGCAGGCGTCGCTGTCCTCGCTGTCCAGCGCCGTAAGCCGGGCGCCGCGGACCTCCTCTTCCTCCCTGCAGGCAGACCTGGCCAACAGTGGCGCCCCGGGGGCCCGGCCCGCCAGCGGCTCGCACAGGTCGCCCGTGCGCCAGGTCCCTCCGTCCCCACCTAGCACTCCCCGCTCGCCCTCCTACGTGGGCCCCAAAGCCGTCGCCTTCATCCAAGCGGAGCTCCCAGAACCGCCGCCCTCGCTGTCTGTGCAGAGGTGGGTGCTCAGGGTGCGGTCAGCTGCCGGGCACAGGGCAGGTGTCTGGCTGCCTGCAGGGCCTCTTGGCCAAGCACGTGGGGGCTGCCCAGGAGGCCTGAGGCTACCTAGGGGGGTGGGCCTCACCCACCTTGGAGGATTCTGGCGGCCAGTGTGAGGGTAGCCTGGCTCCAAGGACGCCCTGGCATGTCCTGGGACCAGGGGCAGGAGAATTTGCTTCTTGAGCCCAACGCCCACACTCTCCCCTGGCTGGCACAGACCCAGCATGTGGGGGACCCTAGGGTTTTTCCTCTAGAGATGGTGCCACTGTCCATGTCCAGAAGGCCAAGTCTGGGTGACCATCCTCCCACAGCAAAACATGCCACCCTGGGCACCACGGTCCTGGCCCTCGGGGGGCACACAGCCCCAGGAAGCAAGGGCTTCCCTGCTCAGAGATGGGCAAACCGAGTCTCAGAAGGGCAGGCTGGTCCCAGGCCCAAGTACAAGAGCTGAGCACCTGCTGGGCACGTTTGCTCACCAGGGCTTCACCTGGCTGCCGTGAGCACAGGCTCAGTTGACGAGGAGGTTCCTGCTGTGGGTGTAACAGGCCCAGAGGGGGCAGCTGTGAGGCAGCCCAGGGAGGGAGGGGTTCCTGCCCGCATGAATGCTGGGCAGCGAGGTCGGTGCTACTGGTCGGTGCTGGGCAGGCTGGAGGGCAGAAGGGCAGCCCCTCGTTTCCCTTGGAGGGAGCAGGGAAGAGGCCACATCGTCACCGCTGGGCTTCCCAGCTCAGGGCACCAGGACAGGGCAGGGTCCAGGGACTCGCCTGGCCAGCATCCGCCTGGCCTCCCTGTGTTCTGTGGTCTGTGCCGAGAGGCCTGGGAGGGGATGGTGGCCATTCTGACATCTGTGTCCTGTGACAGCACGGCCCTCCCCTGGCAGGTTCTGCTCCCCCACCCATTTCTGTGTGGGACCGTCCAGGGTCAGAGGCAGGGGCTGCCCAGTGCTCCGTCTGTGTCTGTGTCCTCTGTCCTCTTGCCTCCGCTGGCCCCTGTCCTGCCATGGTCCCGTGTTCACCGTGTGTGTGCGTGTGTGTGCTTGTTTTGATGCAGGGACCACCCTCAGCTGAAGACCCCCCCAAGTAAGCTTAATGGGCAGTCCCCGGGCCTGGCCCGCTTGGGGCCTGCCACCGGCCCCACAGGGCCCTCCGCCAGCCCCGCCCGGCACACGCTCGTTAAGAAGGTGTCCGGCGTGGGTGGGACCACATACGAGATCTCGGTGTGAGGACTGACTGCCACCCGTCGCC